>NC_080551.1:5175000-5457500 GCF_028640845.1 Ahaetulla prasina | reverse complement strand
ATCAAAGTTTCATTGTTGTCAGTTCCAAGCAAAAAGTCCAGAAGCGGTTTCCAAGTACAAACAAAACTAGATAAATTCTTCTTTTTAATAAAAACAGTCAGTTGCTCTCCGCTAACTCTGTCCCCTTTCCCATCCTAACATAAATCTTCTCGGTGCACATTGTGAGTCAGGGCACTGAAAAAAACAAGGCAGCGTTTCATTCCCAGTGGAATTTATTTTATTTTTTTGGCTTTAAAGGAGAAGAATCCTTTTGTCAAGTACTGAGAAGTTAGCAAGACTTTCTTTTTTTTTTTTTTTGATAAAAAGCAATCTCTTCAGATGTATTTTAGCAGTCTCCTTTCAAATCGGTAAGGCTATTGTATGCTTTGCTATCGGGAGAGTTTAAATGATCATTGCAGCTCTCCTTGAATGCTATTTGGGGCTAGCTAGTTTTAAGCTGACCTGCTGAACATAGGCCAACCTCCCATCGTTCCTTGAGAGCAAGAGGGAGAGAGAAGCTGGGAAGTAGAAAAATCTCACTGCAACCAGCAAAAATAATCATGGTTGTTTCCGGATGCATGAAAAATAAATCAAATTTTAAACACACACCGAGGTCATGCGAATTGGGTAGCCATTTATTTGACTGTGCTGCATGGATACTGAATTAGCCAACCCCTAATTGGGAAACCTTTTGCATTATTCACACTTTCTGCAAAAAAAAAAAATGTACTTTTTTTCCCCCATTGCTATTGCCTTTCTTTTCAAAAACTCCAACAGCATAAAAGGAGACATTTTTCCTCTATACAAAATACCAGCCTCCTATAAAAATGCACCAGGAGATATATTCAGAATTCATGATGTTTTCAAAGGAACTGTTATACGGCAGCCAAGAAAGAGGGGGAAATGAAAAGGAAAAAAAGAGAGAAAATAAATATTTGAGAGAAGGGGAGGATGTTGGAGGTGTGTGTGTGAGAGAGAGAGAGAATAGAAAATGACAGATCGATATTAAATGGAGATTGTTAACAAACGTGTGAGGGAATGGATAGTAACAAGTGAGAAAGAGAAGAGAGAGAGAGAGCAATGATAGATAAATGATAGCTGATAGATGTTGGAGAGAGAGAGAGAGAGATAGATAGATAGGTAGGTAGGTAGGTAGGTAGGTAGGTAGGTAGGTAGGTAGGTAGGTAGGTAGGCAGGCAGACAGACAGACAGACAGACAGCTAGATAACAAGAGACAAACAAAGACAGAGAGACAGAGAGAGAAACAGAGAGACAGAGACAGAGAGACAGAGAAACATAGATAGAAAATCATGCGAGAAAGTTGATAGTAATGAGAAAGAGAGAGAGAGACAGCTAGATAACAAGAGAGAGACAGAGAGAGAAACAGAGAGACAGAGAGAAGCATAGAAACATAGAGAGATGATAGAAAATCATGCGAGAAAGTTGATAGTGATGAGAGAGAGAGAGAGAGAGAGAGGTTCCAGATCTTCCAATCCAAAGGGTCACCCAGAAGATGGCCTTTTCTTATTGTGTTTCGTAATGTTTACTCTGGGTAAGGTGCGCGTATCCTTTGGATGATTTAAAAAACACCAGCATTGCTGTAGTTGCTTTAAAAGAGCAAGTAGACCTTTCTCTCCCCCCCCACACCAAATAGGACAGAGCAAAACTCTTCAGCATCTAGAATGATACACCTTTGAATGCATTCACAGGAGGTCTGAACATTCCTTGTTATCTCGCCATCCAAAGTTCTTCTAACATAAATAAAGGTAGACAGCACAATACCCACACACAAGGGAGAGACAAACTAATTATACACACATACATACACATATACATATACATATAATACACATACTCTGTCTGTCTGTCTGTGTATTTATATAATCTATATCTACAGTATACATATCTATCATCTATCATCTATCTCTCTCTCGTCTATCTAAATCATCTATCATTTATCCTCTGGCAATTCACGAAGCAGCTAATGTTTGATGTTTTGAGACTATAATTAATAGGAATTAATAGTTCAAATATTTGAAAGGTACCAAATTAGGGAAGTCTGCTTAATATCTAGCTAGCTAGCTAGCTATCATCTATCTACCTACCTACCTACCTACCTACCTACCTAGTTTCCCTGAAAATAAGACCATGTCCTATATTTTTTTTGAACCCCGAAATAAGCGCTTGGCCTTATTTTCGGGAAAATCTTATTATTTTGGGGTGCGTGGAGCAAGACAGGGCTCCTCTTGCCATCTTACCTGATTTCCAGCTCTGTCTCCCTAACCCTAACCAGAGGAAATGGCTGGGACTGGCTGCGCATGTGCTTAAATATTTTGGGGGGAGCTTATTTTCAGGGGAGGGCTTATTATCCAGGGGCTTATTTATTTATCTATCTATTTATCTGTCTATCTATCGTCTATTTATCTCTCTAGCTATCTAGCTATCATCTATTTATTTATTTATCTATCTCTATATCTATCTTTCTATCTCTTATCTTCATCTATCTATCTATCTATCTATCTATCTATCTATCTATCTATATTTATATATATCTATCTCTGTCTATATCTATCTATCTATTTCTATCATCTGTCTGTCTTATATCTATTCATCCATCTAACATCTATCATCTATCTATCTATCATCTATTTCTATAGCTATCTATCTATCTATCTATCTATCTATCTATCTATCTATCTATATTTATATATATCTATCTCTGTCTATATCTATCTATCTATTTCTATCATCTGTCTGTCTTATATCTATTCATCCATCTAACATCTATCATCTATCTATCTATCATCTATTTCTATAGCTATCTATCTATCTATCTATCTATCTATCACATCTCTATCATTTACCTGTGTCTGTCTGTCTGTCTGTCTGTCTGTCTGTCTATCTATCTATCTGTCTGTCTGTCTGTCTGTCTGTCTGTCTGTCTGTCCTCCCATAACAGCCATAGTGTAGCTCTAATATGGTTGCTATAGTTATTATGATTCTCATGAGATCTTAAATAGAACAGTGGTATTCGCCATCTTATCTTATTTCCAGGCATTTTCAGTCCAAGTCATCTTTTATCTGCTTGAACTTTTAAAAATTTCCAGTCGGGCTATTGTCCCTTAGAAGAACGGGGGCCTCAATTCATGTAATGATGTGGGGGGAGGTGCGGCGGGAAAAGGGTCGACCGCCAAGTCGCCAGATGGCAACCCCCAAGGCCCTGGTGCCCTTCAGTGGGTCAGCCTAGCCATTTGGTCCCCACCTTTCCTCTTTGTGTGGCATCATCAACCAAGGGGGCCAGGCAGGAATAATGGGGAAGAATGTGACTTTCTCCCCCCACACCCACACCCCGTCTTCCCCAGTACTGTTTCTTAACGTTATTTGAGATCTGAGTCATTCTTGCATTTTGTTTCTTTTATAGAATGAGAGGAATTGGGTGGTGGTTGTTGTTGTTTTTAAATGGTCTTTTTGATTATTTTCCTAAAACCCAACCATTTCCAATTCTCCTCCGCCATTTCTGTGTGGTGTTAAGACGCCTGCCATAATACATAAGACGCACACTGCTTTGTGTACAGTATAAAGACTATTTTGGATAAGCCACATGAGACCCAGAGCTGTGGCGTTTTTTCTTCTCTTCTCTCCTTTTGTAGCTTTCCTTCACAGCCCCGTTAAAAGCAGGCTTTCCAAAGGATGTCAGATCGTGTATCTTCTTCTAGCATAAACCTTAATTTAGGTGAAATAGATTGTATGTGATTGAGATGCTCTTTGTGTCGTTTTGTGTGTGTGTGGTTTTTTTTTAAAACACACTAAAGTAAGTACACAGCCCCATTCCACTTTAAGGCTGCTACACTTCAGACAAGTAGGTTTAAATCTTTTTCTGCTGTTGTCTCCACCAGAACAGGAATCAAAAGGGAAACCTCTACTGGTATTAATAGAAGACTTTTCTCTCTCTTTTTTTTTAAGCCCCCCCCCCCAATACAAAGGACGAGTCCCTGAAGGAAGCAGCTGGAGAAGGGAGATTTAAACCTGACATGTTGGTTCTGAGCCAGATTTTGGGGAAGGGACGGCAGTTGCTTACTTCAGAGTAAAAATAATGGAGTGGGGAGAGAGAGGGGGGGTCAGCTGCATGCCACCCACTCAGCATAAGGGGCAGGTTGACCTCATTCAGCTGGCAGTTGTGGGTTTGTCCCATGGAGAAGGGGGTCATTCCTCCATTTGTTTCTGCTGTATATGTCCTGAAGGGAAAGGGGGAAAACGAATAGCAAGCAGGTTGCTTTTATTGGAGAAAAGGAAGGAAGGAAGGAAGGAAGGAAGGAAGGAAGGAAGGAAGGAAGGAAGGAAGGAGGAGGAGGAGGAGGAGGAGGAGGAGGAGGAGGAGGAGGAAAGGAAGGAAGGGAGGGAGGGAGGAGGGGAGGAAAGAAGGAAGGAAGGAAGGAAGGAGGGAGGGAAGGAAGGAAGGGAAGAGGAGGAGGAGGAGGAGGAAAGAAAAAAGAGAAGGAGGAGGAAGAAAGGAAGGAAGGGGAGGAAGGAAGGAAGGAAGGGAAGGAGGAGAAGGAAAGGAAGGAAGAGAAGGAGGAGGAAAGGAAGGAAGGAAGGGAGGGAGGGAAAAAGGAGGAAGGATGGAAGGAGTTTAAACAAGCAACAAACAATTTTCCAAAGTTGAACTCAGTTTTTAGATTAGTCCAAGACTCAAACTATTTTCATATTTTTAGCAAAAATGGTGCCGTAGCATGCATTTCCCCTTTGGTAACCAAACACCTCATAGACAAAATTCTATACAATTTGACTTCCTTTGATGGTAACTCCCAACCTGCAACTTGTTTTTAGTAACTTCAACCGCCTCAACTTCAAATGTTTTATCTCCATCTCCAACATTTTGTGGAACCTAAACATTATACATTGAACATCATTGCATTCTGTTAATCATTAAAGAAACCTTGGAGGATCGTTATTAGGAAATACAAGTGAAATAGGCAATGTTTCTCTGTTAAGAAAGAAATTGTTTTGTATATAAACAGCAGTTACAGAGGCAAGCACCAAAAACTAAATAAATATCTGGTGCCTACAGACAGATATAGGAAAAAAAAATACCTTCTTTGCTTGAACTTTAGGTCATCCACAAAGCTGGGGTTCAGATACGATAGCTTTCCTCAACTTTATGTTTGCATTTATTTATTTATTGCTTGTTTAACTAACTTAAATATGTAAATGATCTGGCAAAACCAACTGGCTACATTTACCATTTTTGGAGGCTTCTATAAATATCTGTCATTAAGATGCATCCTTCAATTAATTACATTCCCACTTCTATCCCAGTCTATATTCATACGGATACTGCTAAGGAATTTTTAAGAGATATTTCTTTCTTTCTTTCTTTCTTCCTTCCTTCCTTCCTTCCTTCCTTCCTTCCTTCCTTCCTTCCTTCCTTTCTTTCTTTCTCTCTCTCTTCTTTCTCTTTCTTCCTTCATTTTTTCTTCCTTTTTCTTTCTTTCTTTCATCAATTTAATTCCAATACAATTCTTTCATGTGTGTTTTCTGAGATATATCTTACTTTATTTATTTTTAAGTGGCTAAGGAAACAGTATTTCTGTTTCACTTATTTTCAATGCTATATTTACTGATCTGAAACCCTGGTCTTAAAGAAGATTCTATTATTCCCACCCCACCCCCACCCTATCTTCAAGAGATTTGGGGCATCACCATCAAGTGTATAAACGGTAACGTAATTTGCTACTTTTTTCCAGCTTGTACACCAAGTAATAAAATTCTCTGGCGTTTTTTTCTTGTTGAGCAAATTAATGGTTTTATTATACCTTACCGCCATCTACTGGTTGATGTTAGAATTTAACCACTGGTTTCCCCTAACCTGCCTCCTCTACACCTCCATTTAAAATAAAATAAAGCTGGGAGGGACCTTGGAGATCTTCTAGTCCGGCCCCCTGCTCAAGCAGGAGACCCTAAACCATTTCAGATAAATGACTGACCGGTCTCTTCTTAAAAACCTCCAGTGATGAAGCACCCACGATTTCTGGAGGCAAGGTGTTCCACTGGTTAATTGTCCTCACTGTTAGGAAGTTTCTCCTTAATTCCAAGTTGCTTCTCTGTTTGATTACAGTAATTTCCAACCATTGTTTCTTGTTCTTCCTTCTGGTGCTTTGGAGAATAATTTGACTCCCTCTTCTTTGTGGAAGCCCCTCAAATACTGGAATATTACCCCTAATTCTTCTTTTCTTTAGACTAGCCAAACCCAAAACCTGCAGACATTCTTCATATGTTTTACATACGTACCTTGATGAACGTATCTTTTCTTTTATGTACACTGAGAGCATATGCACCAAGACAAATTCCTTGTGTGTCCAATCACACTTGGCCAATAAAATTCTATTCTATTCTATTCTATTCTATTCTCTTAGTTCAGTGGTGGTCAACCTGGTCCCTACCGCCCACTAGTGGTGGTGGGCGGTAGGGGTTCCAGCTTTCATGGTGGGCGGTAGGGGTTTTGTCCGATACTGAAGTACTTTCCTTTTTTTTAATTTAATTGACTTTTTAAAAAAATTTCATAGCATTGTTTAAAAACATTTTCATTAGGTTTTCATAAATTTCCCCCAATATTAAAAAGATGTTGAGATTCCAGAAGGAGTGCATAGAAGAGCAACAAGAACGAATAGGGAGCTGGAGGCTAAAACACATGAAGAATGATTTCAGGAATTGGGTGTGTCTAATCTAGTGAATTTGCTTGTTCTTGGTGAGGAAAGCTATGGCAAATCTAGACAGCATACTAAAAAAGCAGAGACATCACCCTGCCAACGAAAGTGCGTATAGTCAAGGCTATGGTGTTCCCAGTTCCCTGTTGAGCCACCAGGGGCCTCTGGTGGCTCAACAGACTAATGTAGTCTGTTATTAACAGCAGCTGCTTGCAATTACTGCAGGTTCAAGTCCCACCAGGCCCAAGGTTGACTCAGCCTTCCATCCTTTATAAGGTAGGTAAATGAGGACCCAGATTGTTGGGGGCAATAAGTTGACTTTGTATATAATATACAAATGGATGAAGACTATTGCTTGACATAGTGTAAGCTGCCCTGAGTCTTCAGAGAAGGGCGGGATATAAATGCAAATTTAAAAAAATGTATGGCTGTGAAAGTTGGACCATAAGAAAGGCTGAACGCCAAAGAATTGAGGCCTTTGAACTCTGGTGTTGGAGAAGACTCCTGCGAGCCCCTTGGACTGCAAGGTGATCCAACCGGTCAGTCCTAGAGGAGATCAACCCTGACTGCTCTTTAGAAGGCCAGATCCTGAAGAGGAAACTTAAATCCTTTGGCCACCTAATGAGAAGGAAGGACTCGCTGGAAAAGAGCCTAATGCTGGGAACGATGGAGGGCAAAAGAAGAATGGGACAGCAGAGAACGAGGTGACTGGATGCAGTTGATGAGAGCTTAAATGGACACCAGAGGGTGGTAGAGGATAGGAAGGCCTGGAGGAATGCTGTCCATGGGGTCATGATGGGTCGGACACGACTTCGCAACTAACAACAACAATCTAGTGAAAGGAAGGACTAAGGGGTGACGTGATAGCAGTGTTCCAATATCTGAGGGGCTGCCACAAGGAAGAAGGAGAGTTCAAAGCACCAGAAGGCAGGACAAGAAACAATGGATGGAAGTTAATCAAGGAGAGATCCAATCTAGAATTAAGGAGAAATTTCCTGACATTGAGAACAATCGCCAGTGGAACAACTTGCTTCCAGAAATTGTGGAAGCTCCATCCCTGGAAGCTTTTAAGAAGAGACTGGACAGCCATTTGTCCGAGATTGTATAGGATCTCCTGCCTGGGAAATGACTCCCTTCCAAATTCTGTTCTTCTATGCTCTACTGCATGTAACTTTTACATTGTAAAAACCAAGGGCAGGCAGTGTCAATACTGTCATTCTTGGTATTCTTCTTAGCGTATTGTTATTATTAGTAATAACAGCTGCATTATTTGCTGATGGAGATGACGATGCCAAAATCACTTGGGTTTTTCTGGTTGAAAAGAAAATTCTGAAAAGCTGATATAAATGAAGAAAGTCCTTGGCCGTTAGGGAGTAATTGTGTCTGCTACTTTCAAGGCTGCTGACGGAAGACGAATGAAATGGGAGCCTTGGCTGAGGGATCACAATACATCTAAAGAGGTCCTTGGAACCTTTCCATCCTGCAGAAGACGCAGCCATTTTTTCTTGCCTGAATCACTTTTGGAGTCTCGGCAGAAAGGAGCTGTCAAGTAGATGAAAATAATGGTGCTACCAGAGAAAACAAAGACTCCCAAGAAGCCAAAGGAATTCTTGAAGTTCCTCCAGATGTATCCTGACTCCCACAATTCTCAAAATGCAGGAGATTCCCTGCTCCGTCTCCAGCAACTCCAGCTACAACCACAAAAGATCTTTGCGTGTGATATTGAGTTAGGTAGAATCGCTGGAGGTATTCAAGAATAGACTGGAAAGCCATTTGTCTAATCAAGGAGAGAAGAAACCTAGAACTGAGGAGAAATTTCCTAACAGTGAGAACAAATAACCAATGGAACAGAAGTTGCCTTCAAAAGTTGTGGGTGCTCCATCACTGAAGGCTTTCAAGAAGGGATTGGATGGCCATTTGTCCAGAATGGCATAGGGTCTCCTGCTTGTGCAGGGGGTTGGGCTAAAAGACTTCCAAGATGGCTTCCAGCTCTGTTCGGGTTTGGAGTAGAAGATTTCTGAGGTCCTTTGCAACGCTATAGGGCCATGATGGCGAACCTATGGCACGCGTGGCAGAGGTGGCATGCAGAGCCCTCTCTGTGGGCACGTGTGCCATCGCCAGCTGCTCTTCTAGTTCCCACTGTCAGCCAGCTGGTTTTCGCGGGCACTGGAGTGCCGGAAAACAGCCTGAAAATGACCAAAAAACAGACTGTTTCTGGGCCATTTTCTGGGCCATTTTCAGGCTGTTTGGGGGGCTGTTTTCAGGCCAGTTTTGGTCCACAAAATGGCCTCAAAACAGCCTGAAAAGGCCAAATAAATGGCCAGAAAACAGGCATGTGCATGCCAGCCAACTGGTCTTTGGGTTTCCAGCACTCTGGCATGTGTGTTCCAGAAATCACTGGTGTAGGGAGTGGGGTAGCTCACGTAGTTAGGACGCTGGGCTGACAATCAGCAGGCTTGTGTTTGAGACTCAGTTGCTGCTCTATGATGGGGTGAGCTCCCATTACTCTCTGCAGTTCCTGCCAACCTGGAAGTTCAAAAATGGACCACCGTGAGTAGATAGATAGATCTTGTAAAAAGGAAGCTTGAGAGATCAGACAAATCATAAAGTGAAAGGGCTGGAAAAGACTCAGGTTTCCAAGCAACACCCCCAATGAAAGAAGACTCCGAAGCTTGAAGTTCCTCACAATTCCATTTTATTAGAGATGTCATATTGGCACATCTGGGAAAACCCGAATCTAAGAGCTTCCGGGTTTTCTTCACCCAAAGGAAACTCCAAGTCCCTGCCTAGCACCTACAAGCACCTACATTGCATGGTCCAATCAAAGCACCAGCCCAACTGGAGATGCCTCCCAGTTCCAGCCCTCCAGGTGCAGGGCAAGATGTCCTTGACTCTCTGAGAAAGGAATGTTATTTTGACTATGTATCTCCCCTGCTCCATACAATCCCCCCTCCCAGTTTCCTACATCAGTAAATGTGGCGGGCTTGAAGGTCCAATGCAAAAGATGGTTTCCAGGCCTGACACTCTAGAGGTCTTCTACTCCAATTCCTGTCCAAGGCAGGGGACCATGGGTTCTTGATATATAAAATGTTCTTGGATAGAGCAGACTGACCCTGTTGAGTTTGAAGTCTCGGGTACATTGTTTCAATGCACCCTATGCAGTGGTGGGATTCAGCCGGTTCGCACCACTTCGGGAGAACCGGTTGTTAACTTTCTGAGCAGTTTGGTGAACTAGTTGTTGGAAGAAATCATTAGGGCAGAGAACCAGTTGTTAAATTATTTGAATCCCACCACTGACCCTATGCATGATCATCATCCATCAGCCTGGTTGAATAAGAACATCAGCCTGGAAAAGCCAAGATGTTGGACTTTTTCTGAACAAATCCTGGTCCATCCCAATTTGTAATTGTCCTCAAGAAGGAAAGAACTCAAAACCTGTGGGCTAAAAAAACACAACAAAAAAACAGACTGGGTTGTCTTTATTAGCGTTTCATATTTTATTGTTGAGGCTACATTTTCTGGGTAAAGAAATTGGAAGTTTCCCAGAATGAACTCTGCCAAAGTGAAAGGCGTGTTTGCTCTAAGAGGAACCACCAAAACAGACAAACTGACATTCTTGTGGCTTTCTCCCAGATTCTGTTTGTGGGCCTGGAGAGGTTGCCAAGCTTCCCTTGAAACATATCCCAGATTCAATTGTAAAAAAAAAAAAAAAACCATCAAAAGACCTCCCAATAAATGTGAGCGAGCTCTTGCCAAACTTTCTGAGTCTGTAGGGAAACAAAACGTCCAGTCCAGACAAAACATTATTTTCAAAGGTTCATCATTTGTTCCGCACGCCGCTTTGCATGAAATCTCTTTTTTCCCCTCAGGTGCACCCTGGCAGATAAAGACATTTTGGGGAAGGAAAAAAAAAGAACAACAACAACCTTTCTTGCGTTATCTTTAGTTAAGTTTCTTCTTCAGACGAAGAGTTTTCATGAAAGGAATAGACTGAGGCATTCTTAGGAAGCATGCAGGCAGGTTCTTCTCTTGAGCAGGGGTCTCCAACCTTAGCAACTTTAAGGCTTGTGGACTTCAACTCCCAGAGTTCCTCAACCAGCTTTGCACAAGAAGCTTTGCACAAGAAGTCCACAAGCCTTAAAGTTACTAAGGTTGGAGACCCCTGCTCTAGACCATCACTGACCAAACATAGGAAGAACGGTTGCAGGAACTGGGCATGGCTAGTCTAGTGAAGAGAAGGACCAGGGGAGACACGATAGCAGTCTTCCAACATTTGAGGGGCTGCCACAGAGAGGAAGGGGTCAAGCTATTTTCTAAGGCATCGGAGGCCAGACAAGGAACAATGGATGGAAACTGACCAAGGAGAGATTCAACCTGGAAATAAGGAGGAATTTTCTGACAGTGAGAACAAACCAATGGAACAGAAGCTGCCTTCAGAAGTTGTGGGAGCTTCACCCCTGCAGGCTTTCAAGAAGAGTTTGGATGGCCATCTGTCAGAAATGGTGTAGGGTCTCCTGCTTGGGCAGAAGGTTGGACGAGATGACCTACAAGGTCCCTTCCAACTCTGATAATCCAATCTAATCTAATTTGCCAGCTCCACCTGATATTTTGTTGTAGAATTCTTCTCATTTCTTAAAAATGAGAATCTGACAAGCTGTAGAGCGGTGGTAGTCAACCTGGTCCCTACCGCCCACTAGTGGGCATTCCAGCTTTCATGGTGGGCGGTAGGGGTTTTGTCCTACTGAAGCACTTTCCTTCTTTTTAATTTAATTGACTTTTTTAAAAAAAATTCATAGCATTGTTTAAAAACATTTTCATTAGGTTTTCATAAAATTCCCCGTGACAATTTAAATTTCTGAAAATATACTATTTGTATCGCCCACGCATAAGTTTAGTTTACGTTACGTAAGTGAAACTAAATGGCGCTATAGTGCGACCGCAAACAAAAGAGCCTCATCCCAGAATAGCTCGCACATCTCCCCCCACACCACCCAGCTGTAACAGACAAGCAGAGCTGGTAGCCGGCGCCCCCTCCAAACCCAATCCACGATGCGCGAGAGGCATGTGCAGACGACGATACACGGTGCATTACTGTGGAACCAGTGAGCAGTTAGAAAATTTTACTACTAACAGAGATACAAAAGTGGGCAGTAGGTATAAAAAGGTTGACTACCCCTCCTGTAGAGCATGATCTGCTGAATTTTTGGAGTCTTCTCAGATTAGAAAAATGGCAGAGGGTCGTAACCTGGGATTTTGGAAGATGACCAAAGAAAGGTAAGCAGGAACAGGTAGGGACCATCCTAGGCTGGTGGAATTATTCAGGAACACGGAACATAGAATAATATGGTTGTGAGAGTCCTTGGAGGTCTTCTAGTCCACCTCCTGCTCAAGCAGGAGATACTATACCATTCCAGATAGATGGCTGCCCAGTCTTTTCTTTAAAACCTCCAGTGATGGAGCGCTCGCAGCTTCTGGAGGCAAGTTGTTCCACTGATTAATTGTTCTCACTGTTAGGAAATTTCTCCTTAGTTCTCGGTTGTTTCTCTCCTTGGTAGGTTTCCATCCATTGCTTCTTGTTCTGCCTTTGGACAATAGGTTTATCCCCTCTTCTTTGTGGCAGCCCCTCAAGTACTAAAAGTCAGCTGTTATCTTTATTATCTGTTCACTTTTTGATAAGGGCCCTCCAGTATACACAAATACATCTAACACTGTTGGGCAGTGTTTCCCTGATCTGCAAGCCAGCATAGTGTCAACATTACAGGAAAAAAACCTCCTGCAGAAAAGACTCCGAGGCAAAAATCTTGCAAAGTTCTTTTACTAGCATAGGTAACTGGCACAGCTGGATAAACTCCGAATCTGGAGATCAGGTTTTTCCTCAGTAGTACAAAACCCCAGACCACCACCACCCCTTGACTCCTCCGCCGATCACGTGCTCCAATCACCAATCGTCCCATCTCGAGACATCATTCCGACCACTGCTTCTCCAGATGTGGGCTCAGCCTGACCTGACCGGCAGGAAGAATGTTTTATGTCTAATGGCCCCTTGTATCAAACCCCCCTCCCCCCACTCTCCTACTTTCCCACACAGGAGAAAGTGGCAGCGTGGAAGCCTTCGGCCTAGTATGCCTTCCAAAGCTGACAGATAGTACAAATGTACGGTTTGCATGCATACATCTATGCACGCAAAAATATATACCCCTATGTTTGTGTATGTGTGAACTCATAAAATAGTATACAATCAAAATATTATTTAACTTGTGGGAGCTTCATCACTGGAAGCTTTCAAGACGAGACCGGATTGCCATCTGTCAGAAATGGTGTAGGCACTTTACGGTCTTCTGCTTGGGCATTGGGTTGGACTAGATTGTTATGGTCTGCCAGCAGCCTCCAGAGCTAGCAATGGAGTTGGACAGTGAGGGGCTGGAGAGGACAATGGGTCAGTCCTGGAGTCAGGGGAAGGCCTGGACGAGGGTTCTGCATTGGAGGCAGAATGGGGCCAGGGCCATCTGGGAGTGATGCATGGACTCCGGAGCCTCCAGAGGGGGCAGCAAAGAGGCAGAGGAAGAGGAGGAGCCTGTCTGGCATGCAAAGAGCTGCCAGAAGGCAAGAGCAGCTAAAGCAAGAAGGACGACTTGGGAGTAAGGCCAGGGGATGATTGGCCCCTCCCATAAGGCTTAAAAGAGCAGCAACAAGCCGTCGGGTTCTTTTTAGAAAAGCAACGTTGTTATAATTGTTTCTTGTCTCTTGTTTCTGAACTTCGTGGGTTCTTGCCAAGAAAAGCCTTTGGCAGGGTGCCAAAGAAGACAAAGGTTTGTGATAAAGCCAAAGGATTTTTTCTGAAGGACTTCGTTTTGGAATTAATTTGGACTAGCTGAGAATGAAGTAATTCTCAGCTGTTCTAATAAAATATGTTTGTTTAGGACTGATGGCATCTGGTAATAACTACTTGGGCCTACGTCACAACATAGATGACCTACAAGGTCCCTTCCAACTCTGTTCTTCTGTTATAACATTTAAAGCAATTTAATTATTATTATTATTATTATTATTATTATTATTATTATTATTATTATTATTATTATTATTATTATTATTATTATTATTATTAATTCGATTTTTACACCGCCCTTCTCCCGAAGGATTCAGGGCGGTGTACAGCCAAAATAAAACAAACAATACAATATACAATTAAAACCGGAATTAAAAAAACTTATTACACCATTGGCCTAAAATTTTAAAACATATTAAACTAAAAAACCCATTAAAATTCATAATAAAAATTTAAAAACCCAATAAAAACCCAATAAAATTTAAGCCAGCCCCGCGTGAATTAATAGATGTGTTTTCAATTCGCGGCGAAAGGTCCGAAGGTCAGGTATTTGGCGTAAACCAGGGGGAAATTCATTCCAAAGAGTAGGAGCCCCCACAGAGAAGGATCTTCCCCTGGGGGCCGCCAGCCGACATTGTTTGGCGGACGGCACCCTGAGAAGTCCCTCTCTGTGTGAGCGTACGGGTCGGTGGGAGGCATGCGGTAACAGTAGACTTTTATCAATTTAAAAGTTCAATATATATGTTAGCATATTCGGAAGAAATTTCTAAATAGCCCTCTAGTTGAGACTGCTGGATAAAAAATGGTTTGTTGGTCTATTCGAAGAAGTCCTGCCAAATCTTAAAATCAACTAGGTTTTGTTTTTTAAAAAAAATAATAATTGAAAAGCAGACAAAACAAATGGGCTTGTTCGTTTCCATCAGGCAGAACGGAAACTCACTGCCAAACACATCGAGGAAGCTGTATTGCTGAACTGCCAAGGAATAACGAGGAATTATGGACTCGCCGCAAAAAAAAAAAAGCCTCTGAAATCCTGGAGGTGTTTGGGAAAGAAGACGTAATCTGCTAGTTGTAGTTTTCAGCTCACATACGCATCAACAACCTGTGTTTAACAGTCACAGAAAACTTCTATGAGGGTTTTAAGCAGAAGTCCTTAGTAGATGGCTCAGTGGCTAAGACACTGAGCTTGTCAATCAGAAAGGTCAGCAATTCGGCAGTTAGAATCCCTAGTACAGGTCTCCTGCGTGAGCAGGGGGTTGGACTAGATGACCTCCAAGGACCCTTCCAACTCTGTTAACTGTTAAAAATGGAGTCTACTAATACAACCTCCAGAGCAAGCAGGAGACCCTATACCATTCTGGACAAATGATTGTCTAGTCTCTTCTTAAAAACTTCCAGTGCTGGAGCACCCACAACTTCTAGAGGTAAGCTGTTCCACTGGTTAATTTGTCCTCACTGTTAGGAAGTTACTCCTTAGTTCTAGGTTGCTTCTCTCCTGGATTAGTTTCCATCCATTGTTTCTTGTCCTGGTGCTTTGGGAAACAGATTGATTCTCTCTTCTTTGTGGCAGCCCCTGAGATATTAGAAGATGCTACCATGTCACTCTTGTGCCTTTTTTCCCCTCTAGATTAGCCATACCCAATTCCTGTAAGTCTTCTTTGTATGTTTTAGCCTCCAGCCCCCTGATCATCTCTATTGCTCTTCTCTGCACTCTTTCCAGAGTCTTGATATCTTTTTTACATCATGGCAACCAAAACTGGATGCAATATTCCAAGTGTGGTCTTATCCAGTGGTGGGATTCAATTTTTTTTACTACCGGTTCTGTGGGCGTGGCTTGGTGGGCATGGCAGGGGAAGGTTACTGCAAAATCCCCATTTCCTCCAGATCAGCTGGGACTCAGGAGGCAGAGACTAGATGGGGGTGGGTCCAGTCAGAGGTAGTATTAGCCGGTTCTCCGAACTACTCAAAATTTCCACTACAGGTTCTCCAGAACTGGTCAGAACCTGCTGAAACCCACCTCCGGTATTATAAAGTGGTATTAACACTTCACCTGATCTTGATTATCCTTCTGTTAATGCAGCCTAGAAGGGCCAATATTGCTCAATAAAGTGACTTGTAGGTTTCTAAATTTCTCCTGTTGGCCAAGCCTAGGTCCTATTCTGACATCTCCAAATGGATCTCCTTGCTCCTGGGAAATATCTTTCTTTAAATATTGGGCCACTGTGATTAGCTAACATCTTCATCCACAGGGTCCCATCAACTGCTACAAGGTTGTAGGTGTTAACAAGGCAGTCTTCTTGAAGGTAGCAATAGCAATAGCACTTAGACTTACATACCGCTTCACAGTGCTTTATAGCCCTCTCTAAGTGGTTTACAGAGATATTGGAACACTGCTATTGTGTCCCCACCCCCCTTGTCTTTCACTAGACTAGAAATGCCCCATTCCTGAAACTGTTCTTCATCCGGCCCCTCATCATCTTAGTTGCTCTTCTTTGCACTTTTTCCAAAGCCTCGACATCTTTTTTCATCGTGGTGACCAATACTGGATGCAGTATTCCAAATGTGGTCTTAAAGGTAAAGGTAAAGGTTCCCTTCGCACATATGTGCTAGTCATTCCTGACTCTAGGGGGCGGTGCTCATCTCTGTTTCAAAGCCGAAGAGCCAGCGCTGTCCGAAGACGTCTCTGTGGTCATGTGGCTGGCATGATCCAACGCCAAAGGCTCACGGAACGCTGTTACCTTCCCACCAAAGGTGGTCCCTATTTTTCTACTTGCATTTTTTACATGCTTTCAAACTGCTAGGTTGGCAGAAGCTGGGACAAGGAACGGGAGCTCACCCTGTTATGCGGCACTAGGGATTTGAACCGCCAAACTGCTGACCTTTTGATCGACAAGCTCAGCGTCTTAGCCATTGAGCCACTGCGTCCCTTTTAAATGTGGTCTTACTAAGGCCTTATATAAAGCAGCACTAACACTTGCCCGTGATCTGGATTCCATCTTTCTGTTAATTATTTTTTTTCAACACAACGAATCTTCTTTGATGAATGTTTCCAGTTATGCAAACCCCATCCCCGATCTCCTTGGTGTTGTAAAACATGTCCCAGAGATTGTGGGGGGTGGGGGGGAACTGTCTTAAGTATACAAATATAGGCCTCCAGGCAATGATGGGTTTCAAAAAAATTTACTACCGGTTCTGTAAGTGTGGCTTGGTGGGTGTGGCTTGATGGGCGTGGCAGGGGAAGGATACTGTAAAATCTCCATTCCAAGGGAAGGTTACTGCAAAATCCCCATTTCCTCCCAATCAGCTGAGACTTGGGAGGTAGAAAATAGATGGGGGCGAGGCCAGTCAGAATTTTTACTACCGGTTCTCCGAACTACTCAAAATTTCTGCTACCGGTTCTCCAGAACTGGTCAGAACCTGCTGAAACCCACCTCTGCCTCCAGGAAAAAAAAATGTAAACAGGAGCCATAACTCCTGCTGGAAAGATAGTGAAACTCCTTTCTCACCATTCTTGAAAGAGAAGTTAAGACAGACCATTCTGAGTCAAGGAAAGGAAGGGGAGGGAGAAAGCAAGGAGGCTGTGTCTCTCTCTTTCTCTATGTGTGTGTGTGGTTGTGTTTTTTAAGTGAAAGGTTTCTCAATGGCAATTTGAGATTCATCCTCAGCTGGAAGCCTGGATAAGAATCCCAGATAAATGTGCTGGAAATCACACAAATCTTTAATACACGCTTTTTCAGCAATGACGACTGAACAATCACCTTCATTCTCCTGCCTGCGAAAGTGTTCTTTAAAGTAAAAGGAAGGAAGGGGGGGTGGAAATTACATCTCTTTGAGCTACAAGGTGGGTATGAACACCCTGGAGCGCCTTAAAGTACCTCCAATGACTTAAAAGTGCCTTAACGCCACTGTTTACTCTTAAAGTGCTTTATTCGCTAGCAGGGGCTCCCACGAAGGTCTAGGCTGGTATTTTCCAAGGGGTGTTATGGGAAGATTGGGAATTACTTTGGGAGCTATCTCCTCCTCCTCCTCCTCCTCCTCCTCCTCCTCCTCCTCCTCCTCCTCCTCGGATATGTTTGTGGTGTGTGTGTGTGTGTGTGTCTCGGAGTCGCTGTCTTTTCCCTCCTCCGTTTTAAGATGGAGATGAGAAGCAGCAACGTGGATGTTCATTTGTTGGCGTTAAAATTTCCAGCCTGCAGGACATCCACAAGAGACCCCCAGGGGGTGGCAAGCATCCCTCCACTTTTAAAGGCGAAAGAAAGAGAAGTTGGCAACCATAACAATTAAATCGATGCGTGTTTCTTTTCCATGCAATTTGGTTATTGTGTCCCTGTTTTGACACTAAGGTTGAACTATGGAGAGGAGGAAATGGTGTGTTGCTGTACATGAAATCAATGCAATAAAACAGGGAAAGTATTTTGATCCAGCAAACAACAGTGTTCATTTGAAGATAACAGGACGAGTCAAAATACTTCACCCTGGGGTCTGAAAAGAATACAGAATTGGCATGAAAAGTACTGTATTTATTTATTTATTTTATATCCCACCTTTACTAAGATCATGGCTCCCTCTCAATTCCTGGTAAATAGAAGGGAAAGAAATGGAGGTAGTGACAGATTTTATTTTCCTGGGCTCCAAGATCACCGCAGATGGGGACTACAGCTAAGAAATTAAAAGATGCTTGCTCCTGGTGAGGAAAGCCATGGCAAAGCTAGACAGCATGCTAAAAAGCAGAGACATCACCCTGCCAACAAAGGTGTGTATAGTCAAGGCTCTGGTTTTCCCAGTTGCAATGTATGGCTGTGAAAGTTGGACCATAAGGAAGGCTGAGCGCCAAAGAATCAAGGCCTTTGAACTCTGGTGCTGGAGAAGACTCCTGCGAGTCCCTTGGACTGCAAGGCAATCCAACCAGTCAGTCCTAGAGGAGATCAACCCTGACTGCTCTTTAGAAGGCCAGATCCTGAAGGTGAAACGCAAATACTTTGGCCACCTAATGAGAAAGAGAAGAGCCCAATGCTGGGAACAATTGAGGGAAAAAGAAGGGGACAGCAGAGAATGGGGTAGCTGGATGGAGTCACTAAAGCAGTCAGCGTGAGCTTAAATGGACTCCAGGGAGGCCTGGAGGAATGTTGTCCATGGGGTTGCGATGGGTCGGATGTGACTTCACAACTAACAACAACAATCCCACCTTTATTTTTTTTTTATAAACAACTCAAGGCACCAAGCACATCTAATACTATTTCTTTTCCTCCTATTTTCCCCACAATGATGACCCTGTGAAGTGAGTTGGGCTGAAAGAGAGAGAGAGAGAGAGACCGGCCCAAAATCACCCGGCTGGCTTTCATGACTAAGCCAGGAATAGAACTCACTGTCTCCTGGAGATTGGCCCAAAGTCACCCAACCAGCTTTCATCTCAAGGCAGGACTGGAAATTTATGGTCCTCTGGTTTCTAGATTGATGCGTCAACTGCTAGGCTAAACTGGGTCTCTTTATTTAGGAGAGAATGATAAAGCTGGGGTTCCATAGTACTGCATATTCTCTTACCTGCAAATACATAGGGCTGAGTTTTTCTCAACCTTGGCAACTTTAAGGTGTGTGAACTACAACTCCCAGAATTTTCCAGCCAGCTGAGATAATAATTTTTGAGTCAAAGCTGAAACCCATACATACATACATACATACATACATACATACATTACTCATTCACTTTTGTCCCCCAGTTTTTCTAATATTTAAGTAAAGCATAATGTGGTTCACGTATTAGTTCTTCCTTAGACCTATCTTCTCTTGAAATTCTAATGAAATTCCAATGAAATTCTGCCACAATGGGAAACTCACAAAGATCTCTACCAGAGGTCCCTAAACTCTTCAGCTCATTGACCCTTTCATGAACTTTCAGGACATTTATTACTTGAAAATAATAAAATAAATACTGCATGACAAAGTAGCAACAATGGTGCATTGGAAGATCTGCAAAAAAAAATATACTGTTTGCCTGCAAGCGAGAACTGGTGGGACCATAAAATAGAGAAAGTAACAGAAAATGAAAGTGCTCTGGGACTTTAGAGTTTAAACAGACAGGAATCTACTGCATAATCTGTTATGCAGCAGATTTAATAATTGCCAATAAGAAAGAGAAAAAGTCTGGATAGTGAGTATGGCAAAACTGGAGACAACAGAAGAGAAAGAACTGGAGAAGATAACAAAATACAAAAACCTGCAAATAGAAATAGAATGACTGTAGCAAAAGAGAGCAAAGGTAATAGCCAACAGCCATAGGTGTCTTGAAAGCAATCCCAAAACATCTGGAGTACCTCTTGAACATCAATAGCATTGACAAATTCACCATCAGTCAATTGCAAAAAGGCAGCTTAACTTGGAGCAGCTTACATTCTGTGGCAATACCTCTAACACCATTGAACATCCACATCGGTCTATCCCAGCTCCTTGGGAAGGATTCCATAGGTGGACAAAAATCAGGGGTGAAATCCAGCAGGTTCTGACAGGTTCTAGAGAACTGGTAGTGGAAATTTTGAGTAGTTTCGAGAACCGGTAGTGGAGAACCAGCAAATACCACCTCTGGCTGGCCCCAGAGTAGAGTGGGAATGGAGATTTTGCAGTATCCTTCTCCTGGAGTGGGGTGGGAATGGAGTTTTTGCAGTATCCTTCCCCTGCCATGCCCACTAAGCCACACCACACCCACCAAGCCACGCCCACAGAACCGGTAGTAATAAAATTTGAATTTCACCACTGACAAAAATGCCAAATTCAGTCTGAACATCTGTGTCATGAACTCTAATAGCAACAACTGGATAGTCCCGTCAACTCTTGAGGGTCAACATTAACCACTTTGGAGAACCCAGATATATACAAAACACTTTTTTTTTCTTCCATTCAGTGGTGTCCTATTCTTCCAGACTCCCTGCAGTTTTTTTGACAAGGTTTTTCAGAAATGGTTTGCCATTGCCTCCTCCCCGGGGCTGAGACAGAGTGACTGGCCCAAGCTCACCCAGCTGACTTTGTGCCTAGGGTGGACTAGAACTCACGATCTCCCAGTTTCTAGCCTGATGCCCAGGGGTGGGTTGCTGGGTGTTCGCAGGGGTTCAGGAGAACCTCTAGCTAAGATTCTGTGCAATTCGGAGAACCCCCAAATCCCACTCCTGACTGGCCCCGCCCACTCTGCCCTGCTCCCCCCAGGAGTCCCCACGTGGCCCGTTTTGGATGCAGGTAAGTGCGGGGTGCGCATGGAGGCTTGGGAAGGGCTAAAAACAGGCCTACCAGAAGTTCAGGAAGGAAGGCTGGAAACTGGCCCATTTCTGGCCTCCAGAGGGCCGTTTTCGCCCTCCCAGAGGCTCAAGGAAAGTATCCGGAAGCCGGGGAGGGCAAAAATGCAAAAAAAAAAAACCTGCCATGGTGCAGGAGGCTAACTAGGCCATGCCCTCCATGGCCACGCCCACCCAGCAACCAGGCAGAGAACCCTTTGCTAAATTTTTTGAAGCCCACCCCTGCTGATGGCTTAACCCCTAACACCAACCTGGCTTTCGTACTTACCTGCTACAAAATCCAGCACATTAAGTTAACAGCTTGTGCCAAAGTTTTGCCTTTATGTGTAATGAATACAGAAATATATTTTGAAGCAGAGTGGCTGAAGGAGGGAACTTACCTCTCTCTTTATATATGTCAAAAAAAATCTATAAATAGTTATAGGCACCCCTCCTTGGTCTTCACTTTGAGGGTTTCATTTAGATGCTTTATCAACATGATTTAAAACGCCTTCCTCATAAAGAAGCCATATTTCAGGGGCTTTTATTTATTGGGCCCTTCCGAATGTGTGTCTTTTAATGCATACCCTGACTTTTTGCCAAAGCTGTCCTTCGAAATGTTGAAAACCGAAGCTCATTATTTATGAGATTTC
This sequence comes from Ahaetulla prasina, assembly GCF_028640845.1. Classification (NCBI taxonomy): domain Eukaryota; kingdom Metazoa; phylum Chordata; class Lepidosauria; order Squamata; family Colubridae; genus Ahaetulla; species Ahaetulla prasina. The sequence continues at coordinate 5,436,076 of NC_080551.1, read as the reverse complement.
TCATATTAACGCAGACCAATTCATCAAAATAAATCTTTTCCAGAAGTATATAAATCTCTCGCCCAACACCTCTTGCTAGCAGACTTCCTCAAATCAACAGCCAGAATCTGGACTACATCCTTAACCAGGTAAACGTCTGCCAAAAATGCGGATAGAGTTAGCATTAGCAATTAAAGGAACCGTGCTAGATATCCTTGTAACAATGTTGTCTGCTAGGCAGTAGGACTTGTGAACCGTCATGATCCAAATATTGTCTTGGAGCTTTGCTTTTTACCACTTAACTTAGAATCGAATTGAGAATACAGCTGGAAGGGACCTTGGAGGTCTTCTACTCCAGCCCCCTGCTCAAACAGGAGAACCCCTATACCAGGGGTCTACAAACTTGGCTCTTTTAAGACTTGTGGACTTCAACTCCCGGAGTTCATGTCCACAAGTCTTAAAAGAGCCAAGTTTGCAGATCCCTGCCCTAGACCATTTCAGATAAATGAATGTCTAGTCTTTTCCTAAAAACCTCCAGTGATGGAATGCCCACAACTTCTGAAAGTTGTTCCACTGGTTAATTGTCCTCACTGTTAGGAAGTTCCTCCTTACTTCCAGGTTGCTTCTCTCTTTGATTAGTTTTTATTTTATTTTTTTTATTTTTTTATTTTTCATATTTATATACCGCCCTATCTCCCTAAGGACTCAGGGCGGTTCACAGGCAATTAAAATACATATAAATACAGATTAAAAACGACGATTAAAAAACTTATTCTATTGCCAAATTATTAAAAACAATATAAATAGTAAAAACCCCTTAAAACCAATAACTTTAAAATCTAATCCAGTCCCGCGCAGATGAATAAGTGTGTTTTAAGCTCGCGACGAAAGGTTCGGAGGTCCGGAAGTTGACGAAGTCCTGGAGGGAGTTCGTTCCAGAGGGTGGGAGCCCCCACAGAGAAGGCCCTTCCCCTGGGTGTCGCCAGACGGCACTGCCTAGCTGACGGCACCCTGAGGAGTCCCTCTCTGTGAGAGCGCACGGGTCGGTGAGAGGTATTTGGTAGCAGTAGGGAGCAGTAGTTTCCATCCATTGTTTCTTGTCCTGCCCTCTGGTGGCTTTGGAGAATAATTTGACCCCCTCTTCTTTGTGGCAGCCCCTCAAATACTGGAATACTGCTATCATGTCACCCCTACTTCCCTTCTTTAAACTAACCAAACCCAAGACTACTTACTCTAGAGTTCATCTTTTAATCATATATGTGATGGTCATATCCAAAACTAGCTCGTTGCCTATGCAACTCAATGGTGATTCTACAGTCCGACTGACTGATAAAAACATTAAAAGTCAACAAATCAAATATTGTGTCTACCCAGAACTAAGTCTCATTGGCTTCAACATGACTTATCCCAAGGAAAAAGGTTCAATATTGTACCGTAGTATCATAGGGCTGGAAGGGATCTTGGAGATCTAATGCCCTGTCCAAGACAAGAGGTCTTATTGCATCCTGGACAAATGGTTGTCCAATCTGTGCTTGAAGACCTCCAGAAATGGAGCATCCAACAGTCCAAGAGGTAAGGGAGGTTAATAATTAACATAATATGGCATAGCACAGCACAACACAATACAACACAGCACAACACAACACAACACAACATAACATAATAACAGAGTTGGAACGGATCTTGGAGGTCTTCTAGTCCAACCCACTGATTAGGCAGGAAACCCTACTTTAGACAAATGGTTATTGAACATCTTAAAAACTTCCAGTGTTGGAACATTTACAACTTCTGGCGGCAAGTTGTTCCACTGATCAATTGTTCTAAATGTCAGGAAATGTATCCTTATTCTAAATTGCTTCTCTCATTGATCAGTTTCCACCCGTTGCTTCTTGTTCTACCCTCAGGTCCTTTGGAGAATAGTTTGACTCCCTCTTCTTTGTGGCAACCCCTGAGATATTGGAAGACTGCTATCATGCCCAGTTCCAGCAACCGTTCTTCATATGTTTTAACCTCCAGTCCCCTCAACATCTTTGTTGTTCTTCTCTGCACTCTTTCTAGAGTCTCAACATCTTTTTTACATCGTGGAGACCAAAACTGAATGCAGTATTCCCAGTGTGGCCTTACCAATGGTATAATTACCATTATAAAGTAATATATTATACAAAATAATAATTTTGTATGGTACAAATAATCTATAGGTTTTCTTATTCTGGCACATCTTTAACCATGGATGGATGAGTGGATGGATGGTGGGATGGAGGGATGGGTGAGTATGGGGTGGGTAGGTGGATGGTTGAGTGGATGGATGGATGGATGGATCAGTGGGTGGATGGGTGGATTGGCAGATGGATGGATTTTATAGTTTGTTGTGTTGTGAGAATCCAATCGTGATTTTTGATTTAAGCTAGCGTACAAACTCAGAAAACAGATGAATTTAGAAAGTTGGAGAAGCGCCTTCCTTCATCACAGCTTGGACTGTGGTGAGGGTAGCTTTATCCGTTTGCATCCCCTGCCATTTGCATCTTTCACATCCTGATTATTCTTTACATACTTCCTTATCCAATTTAGACATTAACACCGATCAAGGGAAACACAGATTTAAGGCAGGCTGCGGAAATTAGCATTTTATATAGCAATACACGCAGTGTTTGAGATGCTTCTAAACTGAGTCCCTGCAACAAATGCATTCTAGAAATTAAAATAATGGCAGTTTAGGTTCTTTTACAACAACAACAACAACAAAAAACAACCTAACGTGGTGCGTATTTGATGGAGGCATATCTGAATGTGGGGGGGGCGGGGAGAAACCCATATTCCTACTTGCTTTCAAAAGCAATTGAAGCTCATTACAAAAAAAAAAAAAGGAAGCATAATATGTCCTAGCTTTTCCTTAATGGCATGGGCTAAATTATCCATTATATGGGAAGAGGGCATAAAAGCCATTTTGAACATGAAGCGGTGGATCAAAGAGAGGGGTGACAACTTGTCCATGGGAACAAGCCATACTCCTCAAAGTCAGAGAACAAGGACGGGCAGTCTGCATTTTAACTACTTCTCCCGGACTTAAAAAGCCGACTCGCAAATCTCCTACTGAGACGCAAGTCAAGAACTATCAGCTACAAAGATCCTCGCCTACGTTTTTGTTCTTTATCCACTTTGCTTTTCTCTTAGAAAGGACATTTTCCCCACCAATTTCAAGTGAATTGAAGTTATCTTTTTTTTTAAAAAAAAAAAAATCAGCTCTGCCCATCTCTTTTTATAATACTGAGTAGAGAGACAGAAGTTACCGTGATGAGACTAAACTTTTGGGGGGCATAAATACAGTGTGGAAAAATCTCTTATCATTCAGCTGCAGCTTGCGGTTCCCTCCGTTACATGGCTGGGTCCAGGCGTTCAGGCTTTTTAGTCCAGGTTCCAAGGAGTCCAACCCAGTGGTGGGTTTCAAAAAATTTTTACAGCCAGTTCTGTGGGCGTGGCTTGGTGGGCGTGGCAGGGGAAGGGTACCTTAAAATCTCCATTCCCACCCCACTCCAGGAGAAGGATACTGTAAAATCTTCATTCCTTCCGCAATCTGGGGGAAGGTTACTGCAAAATCCCCATTTCCTCCCGATCAGCTGGGACTCGGGAGGCAGAGAATAGATGGGGGTGGGGCCAGTCAGAATTTTTATTACCGGTTCTCCAAACTACTCAAAATTTTCACTACCGGAAACCACTCTCCAGAACTGGTCAGAACCTGCTGAAACTCACCTCTGGTCCAATCAGTGGTGGGTTTCAAGTCATTTAACAACCAGTTCTCTACCCTAATGATTTCTTCCAACAACCAGTTTGCCAAACTGCTCAGAAAGTTAACAACCGGTTCTCCCGAAGTGGTGCGAACTGGCTGAATCCCACCACTGGATAGACAGATAGATAGATAGATAGATAGATAGATAGATAGATAGATAGATAGATAGATAGATAGATAGATAGATAGATAGATAGATAGATAGATAGACAGATAGATAGATAGATAGATGGATGGAGTAGTGGGATTCAAGTAATTTAACAACCGGTTCTCTGCCCTAATGATTTCTTCCAACAACCGGTTCGCCAAACTGCTCAGAAAGTTAACACACCGGTTCTCCCGAAGTGGTGCGAACTGGCTGAATCCCAGCACTGGATTGTAGGATCCTTGATGCTCCCTGAGTTTGGCTGTTTTCTTGCAGACATTTCACTACCAAACTAGGTAACATCAACAAGAGTGAGAAAGGGCTGGGATTTGTGAAGGAGAAGCGGGGGGAGGAGGAGGGAGGAGGCATTACATTACCCAGCTAGGTAATATCAACCGCTCTAGAAAGGGCTGGGATTTGTGAAGGAGAAGGAAGAAAGAGGAGGTATGATTGTAGCAAGTAATTTAACAACCGGTTCTCTGCCCTAATGATTTCTTCCAACAACCAGTTTGCCAAACTGCTCAGAAAGTTAACAACCGGTTGTCCCGAAGTGGTGCAAACTGGCTGAATCCCAGCACTGTGTCCAACCTTCCCACCCGCATTTTTTTTCCTCTCTTTATAGAGGTAAGCAAGCTATTGATATGGCGGCCTATGCAGATTCTCAGTTATCCAGGTCATGGTTGTCCCAAAGGTGTTTTTTTCAAGAGGCAACTGGACTTTCTGGTTTTTCTTTGAAGACGTTTCTCTTCTCATCCAAGAAGCTTCTTCAGCACTGACTGGAGGGTGGAGAATGGAAGGATTGATACTCCTTGCAGACTGCTGGACATTTGCATTTTTTTTTAGAAAGTTGTTTAGGCCACTTGGAGGTTTATCTGTGTTCACAGGGTCACCTGAGTGCAAATGGGAGACATCCAGAGGTGGTATTCAACCGGTTTTGACCAGTTCAGGCGAACTGGTAGTGGCGGACCTGCAGGTCACCCGCCCGGGCACAATCCCATCCTATATCCTTGTGTTTTTGATGCCGCACACATCTGCGGATAGCGCGTGCGAGTGAATTGCTGTGTTGTTTGACATCACATGCATGCGTGGACGGCACATGTGAGTGAATTGCCATGTTTTGTAATGCCACACGCATGTGCGAATGGTGTGCACGCACTCACATTTCCAGGGCTGGGTGAACCGGTTGCTACAGTACGTGAAGTCCACCTCTGGAGACAGCCACATGTATGTGTGCTCTCTGCTGTCTCTTATCTGATCGTTTCCTTCCAGGTCTTCCAAGGTCATTCCTGCATAACATCCCACATTTGATGCTTTGCTACCTGATGCAAAGATCATGATGGCCTTTCCAAGTCAAGGAACAGGGTTGGATGGGCCTGAATTTGAAGTGGAGTCTCTATTCACCTCCCACCAGGAGGTAGCAGCAAGGCTATCTTAAACGATGAACAATGCAGCAGGGGGCATAACGTCTCTATTTTATGACACCTGGGGAGATACCTAGCATCTGATGATCACGCCAATCTGTCTAATTATAGGACTGCCTCTAGGAATAAAAGATGAGTATTGGTCTGTAGTCAATAATATATTGTCTTCTTCGATAGGTACTTTGACATGTAATAACTCTCACCTTATGGTTTGACATATCTCTAACATATTCGAATCTCCATATTCAACAGGACCTGTGTTTAACTCATAGAATCATCTATTGCAATGTCCTTCCTGTTGAAGACTACTTCAGCTTCAATCACAACAATACAAGAGCAAACAATAGATTTAAACTTAATGTTAACCGCTTCAATCTTGATTGCAGAAAATATGACTTCTGTAACAGAGTTGTTAATGCTTGGAATACACTACCTGACTCTGTGGTCTCTTCTCAAAATCCCCAAAGCTTTAACCAAAAACTGTCTACTATTGACCTCACCCCATTCCTAAGAGGTCTGTAAGGGGCGTGCATAAGAGCACCAACGTGCCTACCGTTCCTGTCCTATTGTTTTCTTTCATTATATCCAATTAATATAGTTATTACATGCTTATGCTTATATATATATGCTTATATATTATATAGTTACTTTCATGATTATGCTTATATATACTGTTGTGACAAAATAAATAAATAAAATAAATAAAAAATAAAATGTGGGTGCTGGCCTCGGCTCCTATAAAGGTCAACAGCTTTCAAAACTACTAAAATTTCTAATCCACCTATAGCTCAACACTGATTTCTATTATCTGTCAACAGCATAGAATTCTGGATTAAATATTGGATGTTTGGCATCTTTTTTTTTTCTTGGTCAGTAGAAGAACTCTCAACCCCGCCCCACCCCACCCCCAATACATTTCACGAGGACCTTTCAAGATCAACCCCTTATTCTTATGATGAAGATCAAACCAAGAATGCCAGGTTGAAGATCAAAAAGTCAAAAGCTTTGTTTAGCACATAGAACATAGAATTTTAAATAAAGCTGTTGGAAGGGACCTTGGAGGTCACCTACTCCAACCCCATGCTCAAGCAGGAGACCCTTATACCATTTCCTTCAGATGGACCACACTCTCACGTCCATGTAAGTGGGCAGAAAACGTTTCTTATCCAGTGCCATTACCCCAAACTAATAATAATAATAATAACAACAGAGTTGGAAGGGACCTTGGAGGCCTTCTAGTCCAACCCCCTGCCTAGGCAGGAAACCCTACACCCTCTCAGTCAGATGGTTATCCAACATTTTCTTAAAAATTTCCAGTGTTGGAGCATTCACAACTTCTGCAAGCAAATCATTCCATTTATTAATTGTTCTCACTGTCAGGAAATTTCTCCTTAATTCTAAGTTGCTTCTTTCCTTGATCAGTTTCCACCCATTGCTTCTTGTTCTACCCTCAGGTGCTTTGGACAAAAGCCCGACTCCCTCTTCTTTGTGGCAACCCCTGAGATATTGGAACACTGCTATCATGTCTCCCCTAGTCCTTCTTTTTATTAAACTAGACATACCCAGATCCTGCAACCGTTTGTCATATGTTTTAGCCTCCAGTCCACTAATCATCTTTGTTGCTCTTCTCTGCACTCTTTCTAGAGTCTCAACATCTTTTTTACATCGCGATGACCAAAACTGAATGCAGCATTCCAAGTGTGGCCTTACCCCAAGGCATTATAAAGTGGCACTAACACTTCACGTGATCTTGATTCTATCCCTCTGTTTATGCAGCCCAGAACTGTGTTGGTTTTTTGGCAGCTGCTGCACACTGCTGGCTCATATCTAAATGGTTGTCCACTAGGACTCCAAGATCCCTCTCACAGGTACTGCTATTGAGCAAGGTACCACATATACGGTACCCGTGCATTTTGTTTTTTTTGCCTAAATGTAGAATCTTACTTTTTTCACTGTTGAATTTCATTTTGTTAGATAGCGCCCAATGTTCAAGTCTGTCAAGATCCTTCTGTAACTTGAGCCTAACTGTCTTTATGAAGAAGAAAGCTAGATTAAGCACAGATAGTTGATGGGTTCCACTATTGAAGGAAGAGACATCTCAAAACTTGCAAAATCTTCATTCAAGAACTTTTAATCATGATGTCAGAGAGACAGAACCAAGGGTGAAATGCTCCCAGTTCGGACTGGATCACCCGATCCGGTAGCGACAGCAGCGGGTGGTTTGGAGAACCAGTAGCAAAAATCCCTGGGTCCCCCACATGCCCACCTGAGCCGCGCGATCATCAGAGGTGTTGTTTTTTTTTTTTTTTTACTTTTAAAAGCATCATCAAAACTTTTGATGATCGCATGGCTCAGCTGGGCATGCGGGGGGAGGCAGGGATTTTTGCTACCGGTTCTTGAACTACCCGCCACCATCGCTACCAGATCGGGTGATCCGGTCCGAACTGGGAGCATTTCACCCCTGCTTCAGATGCCTGCTGACATCTGTTATCTACAGCCAATAACAGAGCTCCGGATCGGTCCGGAGGTCTATTATTGGCTGCAGTTGCCTTCCAGAAGGCATCTAAAGGCAAAAAGGAGGCCGGGGCTATGTGTGTGAGTGGTGGCAAGCGACTGCAGAAGAAGTGGGCCAGCAGTGGGCTCCTGCTGGGCGGGGCCATCGGTGCCATCGCTGCAAGGCGAGTCGATAATTAGAACCCTCCAAAAAGAAGGCCTAGCCATTTTTTCAGGGGTCAAAATAAAATAAGACTTGCCCTTCATTTTGGAGAAACACGGTAGTGTGGTCTCCCCTAACTTGGCTTTAATTATTTGAAGCATGTGGGAACGAGGGACGGGGGTGTCTGGAGGATCGTCCCGTTTCTGCAAAGCAGGTGAAGTACCTCGAATGAAGGTGATGACTTGAACCCAAGATTTTTCCTGAATAAAAGCCTCGAAAACTCCAGCCTGATCACTTCTGACAAGCTCTTTGTGCTTCTCCTTAATGGGAACCATTTGTGCAGCTTTATTAATGTAATGAAACCTATCCTCCAGTGAAAACAGAACTCAAGAGGTTGACATCTGAGCTGAAGGGCAAGGCTGAAACTGAATCTACTTGGAGATCTCTTAAAGGAAGAAAATGGAAAGCTAATGAACTCCAGCCTTCTTTCTTCTTCCTTTGTTTCTTTTTCCCTCTCCCCATCTCACTGCCTTCCACTCACCTTCCTTTGCTCATCATTATCACCAGATAGGACGAGATGCCAAAATGAATTGACAGTTCCTGTTCTGGGAGAGACACCAGGTCTGCTCAAATGTCAGAATGTGCTGGAAACCACAACTTGCACAGCCCACGTCCCAAAGTTTTGCGTTCCTCCGATCCGCTGTGTTCATCTATAACAAGCCCGGCTGAATTGGCAACCCTCTTGGATTTTGGCCAAATGGTTGACTTACTTCAACTGACTCCCAGTTAGATTATATATGTGTGGTTGTCATTTTTGCAGGCCTTATAAATCTCTTTCATTACTTTGGATCTAATTTTAAACATGAGCTTATCCCATTGCTATTAGTAATTCTCGCCAAAAAAAAAAAAAGCATTCCGCCATGAATATCTTTTATTATCATTCTGGGGTATTAGACACTGAGTAAAATTACAAGAATGAGGTGGCTGGACAGAGTCACTGAAACGGTGTGAGCTTAAATGGACCCCAGGGGATGGTAGAGGACAGGAAGGCCTGTGAAATGTTGTCCATGGGATCACGATGGGTCAGACACGACTTTTGTTGTTATTATGCCATCTGTACGGATGGATTTTTCAAAAATCAGTCCATTTCTCTTCCCCTTTGAAAAAGATTAAAATATACCAATTTCAGAGTTACTGAATAGGCCTGAAATTTAGTCCTTCCGAATATATAGGAAAAACTAGGACACATAGGCACACTTCCTAAATTTGTGAAAGGCTTTAAAATCAAAAATAAACAATCATGTTTAGTATAGGAAGAAAATATACGTCTAATACAACTCAAGTTGTAGGGGAAACAACTTTGTGAGTCTGTGTTAATAAAATGACAGAGAAACAGAGTTGAAAGGGACTTTTGAGGTCTTCTAGTCCAGGGGTCTCCATCCTCGGCAACTTTCAGACTTGTGGACCTCAACTCCCAGAGTTCCTCAGCCAGCAAAGCTGGCCGAGGAATTCTGGGAGTTGAAGTCCACAAGTCTGAAAGTTGCCGAGGTTAGAGACCCCTGCTAGTCCAACCCCCTGCTCAAGTAGGAAACCCTATGCTATTTCATACAAATGGTTATCCACTCTCTTCTTAAAAACTTCGAGCGTTGGAGCACTCACAAGTTCTGAAGGAAAGCTGTTCGACTGGTTAATTCAACTGGTTAATTGTAGATTTCAACTCCCAGAATTTCTCAGCCAGCAAAGCTGGGGGTTGAAGTCCAGAAGTCTTAAAGTTGCCAAGTTTGGACACCCCTGGGTTAATTATCATTGTTAGGAAGTTTTTCCTTAGTTCTAGGTTGCTTCTCTCCTGGATTAGTTTCCATCCGTTGCTTTGGAGAATAGGTTGACTCCCTCTTCTTTGTGACAGCCCGTCACATATTGGAACCCTGCTATCAGGTCACCCCTAATCCTTCTTTTCATTAAACTAGACATACCCAATTCCTGCAACCGGTCTTCTTACGTGAAGAAGTAACTGAACCTCCACAGCAAATAGCTTGAAGGCACCACATTCTTCAAAGCTTGGGTTAATTGAGCTTCCCTGCACATGAGGAAGAGGAAATCCATGTAGAAAAATATAGAGAAAACTTTGCGTTTTTCTAGGTCTTGCCTTCCAACTTCTAAAGGAGCAGGTAGAGAGCAGCCAGAAAGACCTTCCTCAATCAAAGGTCAATCGGAAGGAATTTCAGAGTCCTGTTAACTCATTAAGTTGGAGTGGAAAATAAGGGAGGAAAGGCGAGTTTGGGAAGAATTAAGGCAGTGGTGGGTTTCAAATTTTTTTTACTACCGGTTCTGTGGGTGGCTTGGTGGGCGTGGCAGGGAAGGATACTGTAAAATCTCCATTCCCTCTCCACTCCAGGGGAAGGTTACTGCAAAAAAAACCATTTCCTCCCGATCAGCTGGGACTCGGGAGGAATAGATGGGGGCAGGGCCAGTCAGAATTTCTGCTACCGGTTCTCCAAACTGCACTAAATTTCCACTACCGGTTCTCCAGAAATTGGTCAGAACTGTTGTGGTCCACCAGCAGCCCACTGATCTGGCAATGGAATCAGACACTCAGGAGGCTAGGGAAGACCATGGGCCAGTCCTGGAGTCAGGGGAAGGCTCGGACGAGGATTCTGCATCAGAGGCAGAGATGGGGCCCAGGCCATCTGGCAGCGATGTTTGGACTCCGGAGCCTCCAGAGGCGGACAGCAGAGAGGCAGAGGAACAGGAGGAGCCTGTTCTTAGTGCATGCACGAGAAGAGCTGCCAGAAGGCAAGAGCTGCTGAAGCAAAAAGGATGACTCGGGAGTAAAGCCAGGAGAGGATTGGACCCTTCCATAAGGCTTAAAAGAGCAGCAACGAGCTGTTGGGTTCTTTGTAGAAAAGCAACATTTATTCCATTACTTCTTGTCAACGTCTCTTGAACTTTGTGGAGTTTTTGCCAAGAAAAGCCTTTGGCAGGTTGACAAAGACATCAAAGGTTGGCGATAAGGCCGATGGACTAGTTATTAAGAATTTTGTTTTGGACTAAGCTGAGAATGAATTAATTCTCAGCTGTTTTAATAAAATAAGTTTGTTGAGGATTGAATTGTGTTTAGTAATCACTACTTGAGCCTTGGTCACAACAAGAATTAAGGAAATACACAGCGAAATATTTTTTTTCTCTCTCTCTCTCAAAGGTTTAGTTTAGCAGGTTGGTCTCTGCCATCTGTGACAAATTAAAAGCATTGGAAAGGGACAGGTGGCTACCAAGAAAGGGATACTTAAACAGTTTTGAAAATATTTCGGGACTCAGATAGCCGGTTTGCATTTATACTTCCCAAAGTCCATTCCACCAAGAGATGGACACAGATGCTGCCTCCTCCCGACCCATATTCACATCCTCAGGTTGTTATGTTGTGCACAAAAACATTGCGATTACATTGCAACGTCCTGATGCAGGTTCAACGGAAGAACTTTGATTTGTAGACTTTTAACTAAGATCTTGGTCACTTTTTACTCCTTGCTGGTTTTGTTTTGTTTTGTTCTATTTTGTGCGCTTATCTGCATATGTGCATAGGATAACAAGGCCGCATTTTAAGATGGGCGTTTATCCAAATGTTTTCCCAGCTGTGAATTCTTCCCTTAGCTTCACACCTGGCCCATCAGATGTCTTTGGAGACTGTTGTGTCAACCCTGAAGCTGCACTGACCAAAGCCATTTTGTCCTCTTCAATCAGGAGTGGGATTCAGCCGGTTCAGAATGAATCGGGCGAACCGGATTTTAATTTTAATCTGGTTTGCCGAACCAGTATTGCAAGGACTGGCTGACCCCGCCCATCCCACCCCGCCCCTCCCAGCAGTCTCCACGCAGCTTGTTTTGGATGCCAGGTAAATGCAGGGCCTGCACGGAGGCTCTGGTAGAGTGAAAAATAGGACTACCAGAAGTACCAGAAGTCTGGAAACAGGCCCATTTCTGGCCTCCAGAGGGCCTCCGGAGCCTGGGTGAGGCCATTTTTGCCCTCCCAGAGGCTTGAGGAAAGCCTCCAGAGCTTGGGGAGGGTGAAAAACAGGCCTACCGTAAGTACCAGAATTCCAGAAACGGGCCCATTTCTGGCCTCCGGAGAGCCTCCGGAGCCTGGGGGACGTCATTTTTGCCCTCCCGGAGGCTCAAAGAAAGCCTCTGGAGCCTGGAGAGGGTGAAAATACCACCACCACCCTGCCATGGTGCAGGAAGTTGACTAGGCCATGCCCCCATGGTCACGCCCACCCAGCAACCAGGCAGAGAACCGGTTGCTAAAATTTTTCAATCCCACCCCTGCCTTCAGTGTTGCCACATTGGAGCTGAGGGTCAGGGAGGGGAGATTTGACATATAGAGATTTCTTTTGTAACCAAACCAAAATACTTTCTCTTGGGAACCAAAGACATTCTCACACCTGGTCGGAAGAAGGCAGAGTGATGCCACCTGGTTGACAGGCTGTATGGTGATTGGACCATGTGACCGATAGTTTTGAGAAAGTAGAAAAACTTTTACTTTTAATAAGGTGAAAACCATGGGAGTTTTCAGAGTCGGTTTTCACCAGATATGTGCCAATATTATATTTCCAATAAAAGTAATCTTTGAGGAATTCAATTGCCTCCGACTCTTGCTTGCTATGGATTTATTACTTGGAACTCTGACATGTTGCTGAGCTGGACCACAATTTTGCTTTAGGAGATTTTGCTAAGGAATGATGTTTCTTTCCCTTTCTTTTTATATAGCTCAGTTTTATGACTGCATTGAAAAAGGGGAAAACAAAAGAAGGATGGTCTTGAAAGGAAGCTGTGCATCATAACACGAACCAGCATTGAGAGTGCCTGTGAAATATTTGTAAGCTTTGAAAACTTTGACACAGAGACGCCTCTCTTGTCTTGTGCAGCTCCACTCTGAGTTTCATTTTGAAAAAACATTGTTGCCAACCTTCCCTTTAATGAAACAAAAACAACAAGGGACTAATTGGAGAGGAGTATTTTTTTTTGTTTTTTTTTTTGTTTGTTTACATTTATACCCCGCCCTTCTCCGAAGACTCAGGGTGGCTTACAATGTATAAGGCAATCGTCTCATTCTATTTGCATATTTTTCCAAAGTCAACTTATTGCCCCCCCCAACAATCTGGGTCCTCATTTTACCTACCTTATAAAGGATGGAAGGCTGAGTCAACCTTGGGCCGGGCTTGAACCTGCAGTAATTGCAGGCTACTGTGTTCTTAATAACAGGCTTTACCAGCCTGAGCTATTCCGGCCCCCCTGAGCTATTCCGGCCCCACCAGCAGTTACAAGCTCTTGCGAGATGCACTTCTGTTTATTTTATGAAAAAAAAAGAAACAATCCCAGTTGTGGTCCACCAGCAGCCTGTGGAGCTGCAACAGAGTCAGACAGCGATGTGGCTGAGGAAGAGCATGGGCCAGTCCTGGAGGCTGGGGAAGGGGCAGATGAGGGCTCTGCATCAGAGGCTGAGGTGGGGCCAAGGCCATCAGGGAGTGAGGTGCGGACTCCAGAGCCTCCAGAGACTAACAGTAGTGAGGCAGAGGAACAGAAGGAGCCTGTTCCTAATGCACGCATGAGAAGAGCTGCCAGAAGGCAAGAGCAGCTCAAGCAAAGAGGACGACTCGGGAGTAGGGCCAAGAGATGATTAGCCCCTCCCATAAGGCTTAAAAGACCAGCGACGGTGTTTGGACTCTTTGCCGGAAAACAACGTTGATAGCTTCGTCTTCTTGAATTTGTATCAGTGTCTTCTGAACTTTTGCCAAGAAAGGCCTTTGGCAGTTTGCCTAATTGGACCAAAGTTGGTGATAGGACTGAGGAATTTGTGTTGGGAGGAATTTGCTTTAATTTAGTTGGACTACGCTGAGAATGAGTTAATTCTCAGCTGTTCGAATAAAGTTTGTTTTTACACTGACTGAGTTTCCTACTACCTACTTGGGCTTGGGTCACTACAACAAGAGGGCTTGTGCAGTCAATGCTGTGCAACTTAAAACTGGAATTATCCAGGCAAGAGTCAAAAAACGCAACTAAGGCCCGCGGTATTGGCTGCCATATATGCTCTCTGCTGCTTACCCACAGATTTCCAGAAAAGCTCTTGTGAGATGCTCTTTTGTTTATTTTATGGAAAAAAAAAGAAACAATCCCAAAGTGAGATTAGATTATTTAAACTGATATTCTAGTTGCGGTAAGAGAATTCTAAATATTTATTTTAATTTGATATTTTAGTTTAACTTAGTTTTAATTGAATTTTAAACTGTATTAATTTATTTATAATTTTATAATTTAGGGTTTTATATCGGTCGTTTGACCGTTTTAGTTTTAAATTGGCCGGTTAAATATTTCATTTTAAATGTATTTTAAATTTATTGTGTTCCTATGTGTTTTAACAAGGCTGTACACCGCTCTGAGTCCTTCGGGAGAAAGGCGGTCTAGAAATCTAATAAATAAATAAATAAATAAATAAATAAATTCATTGCTGCAAACATGGATTTGCATTCTCTTTGTAATATGGTATTTCGTGGCACACAGAATGACCAATTTTGCATGAATGGCCAACATTTAGAACATACAACATAGAAATAATAAGTTTAAAAGGGAATTTAGAGGTCATTTAGTCCAACCCGCTACTCAAAACAGGAGACAGTATACTATTCTGGACAGTTCAATCTCTTCTTGGAAACCTCCAGTGATGGAGCACCCATAACTTCAGAAGGTAGGCCATTCCGTGTATTAATTGTTCTCCCAGACAAGAAATTTCTCCTTCGTTCTAGGTTGGATCTCTCTTTAATGATTTTCCACTGGCATTGTTCTGACGTTGGCTTCCCAAGAGCATGAAGCAGACTGTTGTGTCCCACTCCTCCGCTGATGGCCGGGTCAGGGAAATCTGAATCAGGCGTGCCTCTGCAGCTCTGCCAAAGTCCTAGCAAAGTTCTCAAGGCAGGCAGGAGACCAGAAAGTGACTTCAGCAAGATAAGGTAGACTTTGCCTGACTCAGAGAATGCCAGAAAGCAGATCCTTTATATAGGCCATGGGGTGTGGCTCCATGACTCAGCACTTATCCCGGCCTGCCCCTCCCTTCCTTCTGTTGACGCCGCTTATCAATTCTCCTGAAGCGAGGGTCACTCCAGTCTGCAGCTGTTGGTAATTGACCTTCCTCAGGCTCACATGCTGTGGGGGAGGGGGAGGGGTCTAGTTGCTCCATTTGCCTGGGCATGGAGCCAGGGCTGGGGGCTGGAGGTGCTTCTTCTTCCTCAGCCTGTCTGGGCATGGAGCCAGGGCTGGGGCCGGGAGGCATGCTAGGACATTCCTCAGCGTTCGGAAGCAGATAAGAAGGCCCTGGCTGTGGGGAAAGCGGACGAGGCACAACACAGACTCCTCGTCCCGATAAAACCCCTTTTATTTTTATTTTTAAAGGGAAATTCTTCTTTATTATTTGAATAATCAATAAATAAATAAATCCAGCACAGTCCCAGCCAACAGTCTTTCATGAGATTTCCCAACTACAGACTTTTATCAGGCTTGGAGAGCTGCCAGGCCGATATCTTCCAAACGCCAAGCTGTAGCAGCAATTCCTTGGCAAGAAGTCAGGAACAGATCTTCACCCTAATGAGTTGAACTAATTGCCTCCTGCAAACTGCCCTCCCCTTTCGGTCCTCTTTATTCCCTATGGGAGGGGCCATTCACCATCCACCTGTGCCTTTACTCCTGAGTCGGCCCTTGTTCCTTAACTATTCCCTTCTCCTAGCAGCTTTGCGCATGCGCACGTTGGGAACAGGCTCCAACTGTTCTTCTGCCCCACTGACATCTGACTCTGAAGGCAGCTGATAACTGTCAGATGGCCCTGGCCCCATCTCTGCCTCCAATGCAGAGCCCTCATCAGAGCCTTCCCCAGACTCCAGGACTGGCCCATGTTTCTCCCCAACCTCCTCACTGTCTGAGTCTGCCACCAGCTCTGCTGGCTGCTGGCAGGCCACAACAGGTGTTTTAGAGAATTGGTATATTGCTTCTTCTTTGTGGCTGCCTATCAATACTGGAAGACTGCTATCATGTCCTCCAGTCCTCCCCTCCATTAGACATACTTAGTTCCCACAACCGTTCATTAACCCCCGGATCATTTTAGTTGCTCTTCTCTATACTCTTTCTAGGGACTCAACATTATTTTTTGTATCTTGGTGATAAGACTTGGACACAGTATTCCAAGTGTGGCCTATTCATAACCTGGCCCCGTCAGCGGCTGGCTGGTGGACGTGCGCTGACCGGTTCCTCTCTCCCCCCCTCTGTCAAGCCACTTGTTGTGACTCGTCCTCCCTCCTCTCCTCAGCCGGACCCCTCCCGTCTCCAACCGGGCCTTTTATCAGACTCTGAGTCTGATAATGAAGATGAATGGCCTGTCATGCCTCCAGCCCCTGGCCCTGGCCCCATGCCTGGAGAAAATTCCAGGAGTGGGAGGACAAGCCCGATAAACCTCACTCATACAGCGTGTGTTCCTTTGGCTCAGCCATCAGAGCAGGAAGGCAGCCAGGTATTGGAATTACTCGGCCCTACTCCCTCTGACCCCTCCCTTTCCCAGAAGCTGCCAGCAGATCCAGCTGAAGACAATTCAGAATGGGAGGACCCTCACTTCCGGAGATCTGAGAGGTGACGCCAGCAGAAGGAGGGGAGGGGCAGGCCTGGATAAATGCTGAGTCATGGAGCCACACCCCACAGCCTATATAAAGGACCTGCTTTTGGCATTCCAACCTTGAGTCAAGCAAAGTCTTATCGAGTTTGCTGATACCGGACCCTATCGCTGAAGTCACAACTTGGACTCCTGCCTGCCCTGATAAACCTCGAAGGAACTTGGCAAGCTGCAAAGGCTTCGTTGCCAAGTTTGACACGGACTTCCTTGACTCGTTCGTCGGAGTGGGGGGGTGGGACACGACACCACTGAACCATAAAGATTGGGGGCCACTGAAATGGGTTTTCCTGCTTGAGCAGCGGGTTGGACTAGAAGGTCCCTTCCAACTCTGTTATTCTGTTGTCTCCAATGATGCAAGTGGTTGCTGTAGTTTGACGAGATTTCTGTTTGTAGAGGAACAATAAAGGAAACTGCTCAGATGTGTCTTTCTTGGTTCTTGGGGCTTGACAGTCCTCTGTGAGCTTGAAAGTTCATACCCGCCTCTTTATTATACTTAGAATAGAATAGAATAGAATAGAATTTTTATTGGCCAAGTGTGATTGGACACACAAGGAATTTGTCTTGGTGCATATGCTCTCAGTGTACATAAAAGAAAAGATACGTTCATCAAAGTACAACATTTACAACACAATTGATGATCAATATATCAATATAAATCATAAGGATTGCCAGCAACAAGTTATAGTCATACAGTCATAAGTGGAAAGAGATTGGTGATGGGAACTATGAAACGATTAATAGTAGTGCAGATTCAGTAAATAGTCTGACAGTGTTGAGGGAATTATTTGTTTAGCAGAGTGATGGCCTTTGGGAAAAAACTGTTCTTGTGTCTAGTTGTTCTGGTGTGCAGTGCTCTATAGCATCGTTTTGAGGGTAGGAGTTGAAACAGTTTATGTCCAGGATGCGAGGGGTCTGCAAATATTTTCACGGCCCTCTTCTTGATTCGTGCAGTATACAGGTCCTCAATGGAAGGCAAGTTGGTAGCAATTATTTTTTCTGCAGCTCTAATTATCCTCTGAAGTCTGTGTTTTTCTTGTTGGGTTGCAGAACCGAACCAGACAGTTATAGAGGTGCAAATGACAGACTCAATAATTCCTCTGTAGAATTGGATCAGCAGCTCCTTGGGCAGTTTGAGCTTACTGAGTTGGCGCAGAAAGAACATTCTTTGTTGTCCTTTTTTAATGATGTTTTTGATGTTAGCTGTCCATTTGCTGTCCATTTGAGATCTTGCGACTTACTGGAAGAACATGAGAGACCGCTGTAAGTCTCCAGAGTCCTATTTTTACAGCAACATGGCTAGACAGACGCAAGGGCCTTCAAGCTGAACATCTTGCTCAAATAGTTGGGAATTTTACTCTACTCTGATGTTCTCCCTCATTCTTGATTCCTCTCCTTTCTCTCCCCTTGCCTCTCCATTGTAGCAGGAGTAATCTAATTTCCCTCTGTCGCATGTTTCCATTTGATGGATGGATCGCCAAGGGACATTTCATGTGTCGGCATCAGTGGAAACGGCTTCTGAAGAAAGCGCGCCTCCTCGTATAAGCATTTGGAATCTATATCGCAGGAAAACTTGTGCATCCGTATGCTTTGCTTTTTCACTCCCAGATAATTTATTCCTTTGCCTCAGGGAAGAAGGGGAAAAAAAAGTGATATAGAGAATCTCCAGTGAATACTGATACCAGCAACTGGCAGAGGGAGGAAATGTATAATTAGGAATATTCAGACAATGTGCACAACTACTTTACTAGAATAGAATAGAATAGAATAGAATAGAATAGAATAGAATAGAATAGAATAGAATAGAATAGAATAGAACAGAACAGAACAGAACAGAACAGAACAGAATAGAATAGAATAGAATAGAATAGAATTTTATTGGCCAAGTGTGATTGGACACACAAGGAATTTGTCTTGGTGCATATGCTCTCAGTGTACATAAAAGAAAAGATACGTTCATCAAGGTACAACATTTACAACACAATTGATGATCAATATATCAATATAAATCATAAGGATTGCCAGCAACGTTATAGTCATACAGTCATAAGTGGAAAGAGATTGGTGATGGGAACGATGAAACGATTAATAGTAGTGCAGATTCAGTAAATAGTCTGACAGTGTTGATGGAATTATTTGTTTAGCAGAGTGATGGCCTTCGGGAAAAAACTGTTCTTGTGTCTAGTTGTTCTGGTGTGCAGTGCTCTATAGCATCGTTTTGAGGGCAGGAGTTGAAACAGTTTATGTCCAGGATGTGAGGGATCTGCAAATATTTTCATGGCCCTCTTCTTGATTCGTGCAGTATACAGGTCCTCAATGGAAGGCAGGTTGGTAGCAATTATTTTTTCTGCAGTTCTGCAGTCTGTGTTTTTCTTGTTGGGTTGCAGAACCGAACCAGACAGTTATAGAGGTGCAAATGACAGTGCATTAAACGGCTTAAAAACAGAGCTAAATCCAAAAAAAGGAACACCAGCAACTCAGCATTTTGATAGGAATGGAATGAAAGGGACGACGTGCAAAAGAAAAAAAGGGGGGCATCACTAAACCCCCCGGTTTGCGTTTAATATCTGACCTTCGGACCTTCCGCCGGGAATTAAAAACTCATTTATTTGTTCAAGCGGGACTGGACTGATTTTTAAATTTTTAAATTTTAAATTTTAAATTTTTTAATCTTTTGTAATTTTATATGGGGTATTTTAGGTTGGTCAATCTGACGGTTTTAATTCGGCCACTATTGAATAGGTATTTTAAATTGATATTTTTAACTTTGTATATTTACTGTTTTTTATCCTGGCTGTACACCGCCCTGAGTCCTTCGGGAGAAGGGCGGTATAAAAATTTAAATAAATAAATAAAATAATAAATAATAAATAAACAGCCAAGCGGAAGGTGAATCTCCATAAGGGATTCTGAAATTCAGAAAGTTATTCTTTCTTTTACTGTTGCTTTTCCTGAAAGCTGCAGTGCCCTAGAGGGGGAGCTCTCAGCTCACAATCAGGAGGCTGTGAGTTCAATTCTAGGTAGAGGCAGTTATTTCTCTCTCTGGGCACCATGAGAACATATCTGCTGAATATAACTCCTCATTGGCGACAGGAAGGGCATCTGACCAGTAAAGACTCAGCTCCATTCAGTTATCCAGACTCCAACCCGCAAGGGATTATGGGGTTGTTAAAAGATGATGATGATGATTCTTGTTGCTTTTCCTCAAGCAAAGTAACCTAGTTTATTCTCCAGTCAAAAGATAAGAGGAAACCAAAAGTACACAGATTGAGAAAAAAGATATAAATTTCTCCATCCATCTACATCAGTGATTCTCAAGCTCTGGAACTTGAAAATGTTAAATAATTAACATTTAACATTTAAATTAAAATGTTAAATAAGTCTTACGCTACATCGACAAAGGGTGAGATCAAGTGGTGGCGCAGTGGTTAGAAAGCAGTATTGCAGGCTGACTCTGCCTACTGCCATAAGTTCGATCCTGACTGGCTCAAGGTTGACTCAGCCTTCCATTCTTCCAAGGTCAGTAAAATGAAGATCCAGATTGTTGGGGGCAATACACTGACTCTAAAAACTGCATAGAGAGAGCTGCAAAGCATTATGAAGAAATATATACGGTAAGTTTAAGTGCTATTATTATTGCTATCACGTAAAGTGCTAGTACCACTTTATACTGCACTGGTGAGACCATACTTGGAATATCACATACAGTTTTGGTCATCGCAATACAAAATAGATGTTGAGACCCTAGAAAGAGTGCAGAGAAGAGCAACAAAGGAGATGGGAGGCTAAACCATGCTATGAACAGTTGCATTAAATCAGCACAATTTCAGAGTTACAAAGCTCCAATTAAAGCTTTATTAAGCTGAAAAGCCTCAGACTCTTAAAGATTATATTGAAGACAGCAAGCAAGAAAAGAATAGGAGAAATAATAACAAAAGACTGCATCGTGTTTTCCAGGCGAAGATCGAAATCTGGCCTCAAACCATCTACCAAATAGCCTTACTCCAAAATTTGGGGCCAGGCTATAAACTAATTATGACTTAAAGTCCTTTCCAATTATTGAAAATTAAATGGAGTTAATATAACTCTCCAGTTTTATATTTACTCCATTCACCCTTTTGTTGCATTCAAAAAATTATCTCTGGGAACAACATCAAAAGTTTTAGAGAGCTGCAGAATAGAGGTGGGTTTCAGCACGTTCTGACCAGTTCTGGAGAAATTGTAGCGGAAATTTTGAGTAGTTCCGAGTACTGGTAGCAAAGATTCTGACTGACCCCGCCTCCATCTATTCTCTGCCTCCCAAGTCCCAGATGATCGGGAGGAAATGGGGATTTTGCAGTAACCTTCCCCTGGAGTGGGGTGGGAATGGAGATTTTGCAGTATCCTTCCCCTGCCATGCCCACCAAGCTATGCCCACAAGCCACACCCACAGAACCAGTAGTAAAACAATTTGAAACCCCACCACTGATGCAGACCTCACTGGAACACTTCCTGTTGTGAGGTAGACATTCTGCAATTACAAGATCCTTCAGAAATTTCACCCCATTGTCACAATTTTATACGAAATCATCCATTTCAGGGCAAGGGGAAAGATTTTGCTACCCCAAACTGCCAAAAATCCTATCTCAGAGTTGCATAAATTAGCTCCTCTCTGAGTTTGAAAGGCACTGTGAGTCAAATACACACTGGTTGTGTTGCACTGCAGAACCCATCTTCCTCAGCTGCTCTAGAATCCCTTGCAGCGAGGGGATTCTGCGGCTATAGACTAACCCACCTGGTTTCCCCAAAAATAAGACATCCCTTGGTAATAAGGCCAATCGGGCTTTTGAGTGCATGCATGCTAAAATAAGCCCCCCCCAAAAAAATAAGCGCACATGCACACACCGAAAGTAAGGCCCCCCAAATAAGCCCTCCCCGAAAAGATTTAACCGCATATGCAGCCGGTCCCCGCCATTTCCTCTGGTTAGGGGTATGGAGACAGACCTGGAGATCAAGTAAGATGGCAAGAGGAGCCCCGTCTTGCTTCACGCGCCCCAAAATAATAAGACCTCCCTGAAATGTAAACGATGTAAAAAAGATGTTGAGACTCTAGAAAGAGTACAGAGAAGAGCAGCAAAGATGATTAGGGGACTGGAGGCTAAAACATATGAAGAAAGGTTGCAGGATGCCTAGTTTAATGAAAAGAAGGACTAGGGGAGACATGATAGCAGTGTTCCAATATCTCAGGGGCTGCCACAAAGAAGAGGAAGTCGGGCTGTTCTCCAAAGCACCTGAGGGTAGAACAAGAAGCAATGGGTGGAAACTGATCAAGGAGAGATGCAACTTAGAATTAAGGAGAAATTTCCTGACAGTTAGAACAATTAATAAGTGGAACGACTTGCCTTCAGAAGTTGTAAATGCTCCAACACTGGAAATTTTTAAGAAAATGTTGGATAACCATCTGACTGAGATGGTGTAGGGTTTCCTGCCTGGGCAGGGGGTTGGACTAGAAGGCCTCCAAGGTCCCTTCCAACTCTGTTGTTATATTATATTATATATTATATTATATTAAAATAAGGCCAAGGACTTATTTCGGGGTTCAAAAAAATATGAGACAGGGTCTTATTTTCAGGTAGCCACAGGCAGCCAACTTTTTCAGAGCATTAGGTAGATATAACCAGCCATGTGGTCCTTCTGCTCTGGCACTTCTCCAGTTAATTTTTTGATTCAGAGGAGGGAGGAAATATAGCTATTATAGAGTTTGCCAATTATTTGTACTCACTGGATGCATTAGAGGCTGGTCTTAACAGCCTCCCACTTAAATGACATGGCACTGATGCTATTGACGCATTCACTGTTTGGAAATGAAGAGTAGGTTTTTAAAAGCAGTTCCATTGGCTTTATGCCTTTCTTCGTGATTATTGTGGTTTGCTATATATTGACTTTTGCAAAAAGAAAAAAGAAAAGATGAATATAAAAATATTAGTGATGCCAATAATCATTCAGTGTCCCTTGCTAGGTTTCTTCTTCCTGAAATTCCAAGTTTTAGCCACACTTTATTGAAGGGAACTTTGCATGAATTTGTCTAGATCCAAAACGCCTTATGAATGTTTGTGGGAACTGGGTTTGTCCAGTCTAATGAAGAGAAGGATTAGGGGTGGCATGATAGCAGTCTTCCAATATTTGAGGGGCTGTCACAGAGAAGAGGGGATCAAGCTATTCTAGAAAGCACCTGAGGGTAGAACAAGAAGTAACTAATGGAAACTTATCAAGGAGAGATCCAACCTAGAACTGAGGAGAAATGTCCTGACAGTGAGAACAATTAACCATGGAACAGCTTGCCACCAGGAGTTGTAGGTGCTTCATCAGCTGGAAGCATTTGTCTGACATGGTACTGGGTCTCCTTCATTTGTTAAACTAGACACTCTTAGTCCTCTCAATTGTTCATCGTATGCTTTAGTCTCCAGGCCCCTTATCTTCTATTTATTTATTTATTCTGTTAAAGATGCCGCCACTGATGGCAGCATCAGTGAAATGGTCTCTAGTGAACACTTAATTCCCACAGCACTGTCTTGTTTCTCATCTTTTCTCATCTTTCCTACTATCTTCTCCTACTGGTTTCTTATGTTTATTAATTGTTGTTAGTAACTTATGATTGATTGTAAATATGATTTGTAACCTATAACCTATTTACTTTACTTGTACATATTTACTTATATGTACAATGAGAGCTTATGCATCAGAGATAATTTCCTTGTGTGTCCAAGCACACTTGGGCAATATTTATAATTTCATTCTATTCTATTCTATTCTATTCTATTCCATTCCATTCCTTTTTTTCTGTTCTGTTCTGTTGTTCTCTTCTGTTCTGTTCTGTTCTATTTTCTATTCTATTCTATTCCATTCCATTCTATTCTGTTTTCTGTTTTCTGCTTTCTGTTTTCCGTTTTCTATTCCATTCCATTCCATTCCATTCCAAATGTTCTCTTCTCTTCTCTTCTCTTCTCTTCTCTTCCCTTCCATTCCCTTCCATTCCCTTCTCTTCTTCCTTTCCCTTCTCTTCCCTTCCCTTCCCTTCCCTTCCCTTCCATTCCATTCTTTCTATTCTATTCTATTCTATTCTATTCTATTCTATTCTATTCTATTCTATTCTATTCTATTCCATTCCATTCCATTCCATTCCATTCCATTCCATTCCATTCTACTCCATTCTACTTCATTCCACTCCATCCCATCCCATCCCATCCCATCCCATCCCATCCTTCCCTTTGTTACTATTCTCTGCACTCTTTCTAGGGTTATTATTCAGTGAGAGTATTCCATAGCCGTCTTCTGGGTGTCTCCTGCTTCTTCATTAAGAGCTCTTGGAAGGAAGGAAAACCCCATTTCACCAAGGGAGATGGGATCATTGAAAGCTAACTGTTGATCTTCAGATGGCTCCAGGCCCACAATCTGTGCTTCGAGTTATCCTACTTACATTTTCTTTTTAGAAAATTAGACAAGAAGATAATATGACACAAGCCACTGTGCCTAGCTAATTAGGCCCTTGTGGGCAACCTACAGTAGCTAAGGAAACGGAAACAAACAAATACGCCGCCTTGTGTGATTCAAGTTTAAAAGATGTTTGTCACCCCAAAGGGTACAACTGGAAATTCAGAGGTAGCTTTCTGTTCTAAAGGAATTCACTGCAGCCAATACCTTCACCTTGGAAAAGTGGGTGGGGGGGACTTTTTCATCTAGAAAGAGAGCAACGGTTGTTGGGTTTTGGTTTTTGGTGGTGTTTTGTGTTTTTTTTTTGCCTCCAAACCTAAACAATCTCTTAGAAGTTGGTAATTAGCAGGAGCTGTTAATGGAAGTTTGGCTGTGATTGCAATGCGGAGAAAGACGGTTGTGGTTTTGTCAGTGAACAACGCATGGGAGACAAGAGGGGACTTTAACAAGGTTCCAGTTGTCAGGTGAACCCAGTGGGCATAACTGCCACTGATCAGCCTCCGTTAGTGCAGTTCTACCGATTAATTGTTCTCACTGTCAGGAAATTTCTCCTTATTTCTACGTTGGTTGTCTTGGTTAGCTTCCATCTATTGCTTTTTTGCTCTGCCCTCAGGTGCTTTGGAGGATAGCTTGACTCCCTATTTCTGTGACAGTCCCTCAAATACTGGAAGATTGCTGTCATGTCATCCTGATCCTTCTTTTCATTAATTATTTATTTATTTATTTATTTATTTATTTATTTATTTAGTCACACAGTATATATAAGCATAAGCATGTAATAAGTACACAATATATAAGCATATATATAAGTATGAGTATGTAATAACTATATTAATTGGATATAACGAAAGGAAATAATAGGACAGGAACGGTAGGCACGCTTGTGCTCTTATGCACGCCCCTTACAGATCTCTTAGGAAAGTCAATAGTAGATAGTTTTTGGTTGAAGCTTTGGAGAGTTTGGGAAGAGACCACAGAGTCAGGTAGTTTATTCCAAGCATTAACAACTCTGTTACTGAAGTCATATTTTCTACAATCAAGATTGGAGCGGTTAAATCTATTGTGTGCTCGTGTATTGTTACAATTGAAGCTGAAGTAATCTTCGACAGGAAGGAGATTGTAATAGATGATTTTATGAGTTAAACATAGATCATAAACATAGATCATGTCAAAGGCGGTGTAGTTCTAAATTTTCTAAGCCCAGAATTTCAAGTCTGGTGGCATAAGGTATTTTGTTGTATTCAGAGGAGTGGAGAACTCTTCTTGTAAAATATTTCTGGACACGTTCAACTGTATTGATGTTAGAAATGTGGTGAGGGTTCCAGACAGGTGAGTTGTATTCTAGAATTGGCCTAGCAAATGTTTTATATGCTCTGGTTAGTAGTGTAGTGTTTTTGGAAAAGAAGTTGCGCAAGATTAGGTTTACAACTCTTAGAGCCTTTTTTGCGATGTAGTTGCAGTGGGCTTTGGCACTTAAGATCATTGGATATGAAAACTCCAAGGTCTTTAACAGGGTGGGGGTCATCTGTAAGGTAATTAGACTAGACATACCCAGCTTCTGCAGCTGTTCATCGTGTGGCTTAGCCTCCGGTTCCCTAACTTTTAAGCAAACTTTTTAAGCAGTCTTCCAACATTTTTTTTTGGGGGGGAGCTCAAATTCCCAAAATTATATCTCAAACTTTCAGCCAGAGAGCCAGTTTGATTCAGTTGAAGGTAAAGGTAAAGCAGGGGTAAAATCAACTTACCTTCCCTACAGGTTCGGAAGTTCACGCGCGCTTCACGTGTGCGTGCCGACCCTCTGTGCATGCGCAAACCCTCCTGTGCATGCGCAGAGGGTAAAAAATAGGTTACTTCTGGTTAAAACCAGGAAGTAATGACAACTGGGTGGTTGGGCGGAGCCATGAGCTGCCATTAATACCGGTTCTCCGAACCACCAGCCATCATCGCCACCAGTTCAACCGAACCGGGAGCATTTTCACCCCTGAGGTAAAGGTTCCCCTCACACATATGTGCTAATTGTTCCTGACTCTAGGGGGCGGTGCTCATCTCCGTTTCAAAGCCGAAGAGCCAGCGCTGTCCAAAGACGTCTCCGTGGTCATATGGCTGGCATGACTCAATACCAGGGGCCTCTGGTGGCTCAGTGGCCGGGTTACTTATGGGACTGCCTACTGCCACCGATTGCCTCCCACCGACCCGTACGCTCTCACAAAGAGGGACTCCTTAGGGTGCCGTCCGCCAGGCAGTGCCGACTGGCGACACCCAGAGGAAGGGCTTTCTCTGTGGGGGCTCCCACCCTCTGGAACGAGCTTCCCCCAGGGCTGCGCCAACTTCCCGGCCTCCGAACCTTCCGCTGCAAGCTTAAGACACATCTATTTATTTGCACAGGGCTAGCCTAGGGTTTTTAGTTTTAAATTTAGTTTTAATGGGGTTTTATACTATTTTAGTGATATTTTAATTTCGGCCTAATGAATAAGTTTTTTAATTGTTGTTTTTATTTGTATTATTCTTATGTTTTTATTTGGCTGTACACCGCCCTGAGTCCTTCGGGAGATAGGGCGGTATAAAAATTCAAATAAATAAATAAATAAATAAAACAGACTAAGTCTGTCTGTTATTAACACAGCTGCTTGCAATTACTGCAGGTTCAAGTCCCACCAGGCCCAAGGTTGAGTCAGCCTTCCATCCTTTATAAGGTAGGTAAAATGAGGACCCAGATTGTTGGGGGCAATAAAAGTTGACTTTGTATATAATATACAAATGGATGAAGACTATTGCTTGACATAGTGTAAGCCACCCTGAATCTTCGGAGAAGGGCGGGATATAAATGCAAATAAAAAAAAAACACCAAAGGTGCACGGAACGCTGTTACCTTCCCACCGAAGGTGGTCTATATTTTTCTACTTGCATTTTTTCCATGCTTTTGAACTGCTAGGTTGGCAGAAGCTGGGACAAGTAACAGGAATTCACCCCGTTACGCGGCACAAGGGATTCGAACCGCTGAACTGCCGACCTTCGATCAACAAGCTCAGCGTCTTTGCCGCTGAGCCACCGCGTGCCACTTTGGTTCAGTTAGCTTCCGCTTTAGCCAGTCTAGTCCAGAATGGACTGAAGACTTCCCTTCTCTGTGGCAGCCCCTCAAATATCGGAAGTCTGCTTTCGTACCACTTCTAGTCCTTCTTGATTAGACATTCCCGGTTCCTGCAACAGTTTATCGTACGGTTTAGCCTCCACATCAAATGAAATCGGTGCAAAATCAAATGAAGAACCTTTGCAACTGACAACTTTCTTTCCTCAAGCCAATTCTCTTCCATTCAACCGAAATTTTAAAAAGAGGCAGGCAGATTTTGCCCCCAAAAAAAAGCTAGTCCCAAACATGGCAGATTCTCAGGTGGAATCCTTTTCGCCTTGAAAGATGAACATTCGCGTTCGCTTTAACCCAACTTCCCATTTGTAGACCAGCAGGTGGTCCTGAAAGAAAACAGGTTGCAGTAACTCATTAAGCAGACCATGTTCACACTCTGGCTTCGCAACTGAGAGCTGCCCGACTGTTGCAGCATTGACGACATAGTGATAAAACACTCTTCGTGTTCTTTCAGGACGTAATGTACTTTTCAGGCATATGCTGTTTCTTGCCGAGGCATTTATTGGGATGAGAAAGCGCTGGAAAATGTTCTAGGAACATTTTTTTTTTTTTTGCATTTATATCCCGCCCTTCTCCGAAGAGTCAGGGCGGCTTACACTATGTCAAGCAATAGTCTTCATCCTATTTGTATATTTATATACAAAGTCAACTTATTGCCCCCAACAATCTGGGTCCTCATTTTACCTACCTTATAAAGGATGAAAGGCTGAGTCAACCTTGGGCCTGGTGGGACTAGAACCTGCAGTAATTGCAAGCAGCTGTGTTAATAACAGACTGTCTTAGCAGTCTGAGCCACAGAGGCCCTATATAGTTAAGCAACTCGTTGGTCTGGACAGAGAAAGGTCTGTTCCGGCCAGCAGGAGATGCCCAATGCTGCACAGAGAGATCATTCTTAACTTGTTTATTTGCGATGCAAAGATCTTAGATCCATGGGGTTCTGTGTGAGATCTTCTTTAATTAGAGGTTACAGTTGGTAAATATTAGAAAGAGAGAAGGACAAAGACAGAGAGGTAGGCAGATAGCGTGTGTGTGAGTGAGAGACGGACGGAGAGAGGGAGGGAGGGAGAGAAAAAGAGAAAGAGAAATGGAGCGACAAGAGAGACGGAGGGAGAGAGGGCGAGATGGAGAGACAAAGAGAAAGAGAGATGGAGCGACAAAGATAGAGAGAGAAAGAGAGAGGGAGGGAGAGGGAGAGAGAGAGACAGAGTTGAGAGAGAAGATCCTGAATTTGTTCTTGGGCTGCTTTTAAAATAATTTTTTTTAAAAAACAAGAAAAGCAAAAATGAGGATACATACATTGTCAAAGAAAACACACACATAGAAAGGGCTTTTAAAAGAAAATACAAACAAAAATTTCACCGTAATAGTAAATACTTAACAATTCTATATAGAGTTTGTCTAATGCAATTATCATTCAGGTACATATGCAGAGTCAAATGTAATCAATCAATCAAATCAGTCATACAGAACTAGTTGATTTGGGATGACCATGAAATGGCTATAAAGAGTTACATTTGTTCATGTTCCATCTAGTGTTCCGTCTGGATTTTTGCAACCCTATTATAGAAATTTATGTTTGGCTTTCAATAGTTGCAATTCAGACGATCCTCCTCACATTTTGTATACAAGATTAGTAATTTAGGGTCTGGATCAGTGGTGGCTTGCTCCCGGTTCGGTTCGGTTCTTGCAAACCGGTAGTAACAGCAGTGGGAGGCTCCGCCCACCCTCCTGGATGTCATCATAGATGATCTGCACATGTGCAGAAGCGTGCACATGCAAGCAAAGCAAGCGCACATGCGCACTCCCATTGCAAACCAGTAGTAAAGGTAAGTAGAACCCACTCCTGGTCTGGATTTACATTTGGTGCAAAGCCATGGCTTGTGAAAGCAATGTTCATTGTATAAGTTACAACTGACAAGGCTTACATGACACATTCACATTCCTAAGCAAAGAAAGTTTGCAGCCACAATGGATAGTTTGCAAAGCATGCTAGACCAATCACATTGGAACACTGTAAAATAGAATAAAAAATTTTATTGGCCAAGTGTGATTGGACACACAAGGCATTTGTCTTGGTGCATATGTTCTCAGTGTACATCAAAGTACAACATTTACTTAATGATAGTCATAGGGTACAAATTTAACACTTAATGATACAACACTTAATGACAGTCATAGGCTACAATTAAGCAATCAGGAAACAATATCACTATAAATCGTAAGGATAAAAACAACAAAGTTACAGTCATAAGTGGAAGGAGATGGGTGATGGGAACGATGAGAAGATTAATAGTAGTGCAGACTTAGTAACTAGTTTGACAGTGTTGAGGGAATTATTTGTTTAGCAGAGTGATGGTGTTTGGGAAAAAACTGTTCTTGTGTCTAGTTGTTCTGGTGTGCAGTGCTCTGTAGCGTCGTTTAGAGGGTAGAAGTTGAAACAGTTTATGTCCAGGATGTGAGGGGTCTGTAAATATTTTCACGGCCCTCTTCTTGATTCGTGCAGTATACAGGTCCTCAATGGAAGGCAGGTTGGTAGCCATTGTTTTTCTGCAGTTCTAATGATCCTCTGAAGTCTGTGTCTATCTTGTTAGGTTGCAGAACCAAACCAGACAGTTATAGAGGTGCAGGTAACAGACTCAATAGTTCCTCTGTAGAACTGTAAGTTGTATTCATGCAACATTCAAAACCAGCAGCTACATTATCATTTCAATCTAAGCCTGGTTAGTTTCAACCTTGTTTACTTTCATGAAAGCTAGCCTTAACAAGTTGTGTGAAGCTAGTTTGGCTCCTTTGTTGTTCAAGCCAATAGAGAAAATGGATTAGTTCAGTTAAACAGGTCAAGGGTATTGCATGAATATATCTACAGACCACTCACATCCTGGACATAAATTGTTTCAACTTCTACCCTCAAAAAGACACTACAGGGCTCTGCACACCAAAACAACTAGACACAAGGACAGTTTTTTTCCAAAATGCCCTAACTCTGTTTAACAACTAATTCCCACAACACTGTCAAATAATTTACTAAGACTGTACTACTATTATTTTTCTCTTCTTTCCTAGTATATACCTCTTCCCACTTACGAGTATAACCACATTGCTTGTATCTTTCAATTTATATTGTTTTTTATTTGTTTCCTAGTACGATTTGATAGCTTATTAGTAACCTTGACTGTCACTAAGTGTCGTATCTTTTTATTCTTGATGAATGTATTTGATCCTTCTTACGTACACTGAGAGCATGTGCACCAAAGACAAATTCCTGGTGTGTCCAATCACACTTGGCCAATAAAGAATTCTATTCTATGAACTGAGTGCTATGCGTTAGCCTAACACTTAAGTCAAAATGGATGGAAGACAACCTAGAACTAAGGAGAAATTTCCTGACAGTGAGAACAATTAATCTATGAGGCATCTCATCTCATCTCCCAGAGTTGTGGGTGCTCCATCGCTGGAGATTTTCAGGAAAAGACTAGACAGTCGTTTGTCTGAGAAGGAATAAGAATTCCTGCCTTGGACATGGGCAGGAGGCCTCCAACGTCTCTTCCAACTCTATGATTGCATTTCTAGAAACATGGCTCCTGTGATCCCAGCATTATTTACAGCAAATGTTTCCCAACCTTGGCAACGTTAAGCTGTCTAGATTTCATGCCAGCTGGGCAATCGTGGGAGCTGAATCCAGACATCTTAAGCAGAGGTGGGTTTCAGCAGGTTATGACCAGTTCTCGAGAAATAGTAGCGGAAATTTTGAGTAGTTCAGAGAACCAGTAATAAAAATTCTGACTGGCCCCGCCCCCATCTATTCTCTGCCTCCCGAGTTCCAACTGATCGGGAGGAAATGGGGATTTTGCAGTATCCTTCCCCTGGAGTGGAGAGGGAATGGAGATTTTACAGTATCCTTCCCTGCCATGTCGACCAAGCCACGCCCACCAAGCCACACCCACCAAGCCATGCCACGCCCACCAAGCCACACCCACAGAACCAGTAGTAAAAAAATTTGAAACCCACTGTTAAGGGTAATCTGGGTTCACAACCAAGATTGTGGACTGTTGGGCAGAGTACCCTATGCATGAAAACGACTGAGACTGGATATATACAAAAACAGTCACCTGCAGACAAACTGGGGTTTGATATTCCTTTACTTTTAGGGAAAAGGCAAAGTCATAGTCCAAAAACAATTCCGGCTCATACATATATAAAGTCAGTCAGTCAGTCTTCTTACCAATGTAGACTTGTAAAACAAACAAGCAAGGTCTTCTTTCAGTTCCGCAAAACACAGTTCAATACACAACAGTCAGTATCTTGAGGAATCAGTAACTAGCCATGATCAAGCAACAATCATAAAGCTCAAATATACAGTGGCAGCATGTCTTCAGCTTACAATGCTGTAGTTTCTCTGTAGATTCCCCAACAAGCTATAATTTAGCAGTCCTTTTATACATTGGCTACAGAGCTCAACCAATCAGGATGCTTGCTTGATGCAGCACAGCCTTAAAGCAATATCATGCCTTTCTACAAACATACATAGTTAGTTTATATATTGCCTGGCCAACTAGTTAGGCAAGTAGCAATTTCCTGACACCCACCACTGATCTTAAGGCCACCAAGATGGAGAAAACCGATCCAGCTGATGATTGCCAGCTATTTTTTTTTTCAATCCATTCATAAAAATGCCGACACTACAAATTGCATTTGGGCCATGCCGCACACAAGACAGCTGTTGCACCACAAATCATGGTTCAATCTTTCCCAGGAAAGGGAATCCACTTTTAGTGAAGGAAGGAAGGAAGGAAGGAAGGAAGGAAGGAAGGAAGGAAGGAAGGAAGGAAGGAAGGAAGGAAGGAAGGAAGGAAGGAAGGAAGGAAGGAAGGAAGGAAGGAAGGAAGGAAAGAAGGAAGCGTGATGTTTCTCTGGGGTTCTGTTTCTTGAGGAAATAAATCAGCGTTTGGAGTGGGCGACATGCAATGATGCTAGATGGACACCAGATGGCACTTCTCTGCAAGGAAGGTTGGTCCAGTTTATGCAAAACTAGCCAGCCAGACTTTGTTCTTCATCTAGAAATGAAATTAACCGGACTTTGTCAGGTGGGACTTTGCATGCCACCACATGCAAGAACTTACCATATCTTCAAAGCAATATCAGGGCTAGAATTTGGAATTGACAGCAGAATTTTCATAAAGGCCACAAAAGGGGGAGAGAGAGAGAGAGAGAGTTTTCCTTTTTATATATATAATTTTTTATTTACTTCAAAGATAAAATAAAAACTAGAGCAAAAAACAAAGACAAAAATTACAAAAGAAGAAAGAGGAGGAGGAGGAGAAGAAGAAAAACAGCAATGCAGATATGGGCTTGATTTGGTTGAAAGACATCAGATTTCTATATCTGAGATATATTTTCAAAGAATCGTGATGTAAAATAGCAATTTAATAAATATTGTAAGTATAAATATGACGTTTTATAATTATTTGGGTAAGGGAGACACTCGATTAGATTTATTCAGTGGTGCAATTCAATTTTTTTTTACCACTGGTTCTGTGGGCATGGCTGGGTGGACGTGGCAGGGGAAAGCTAGTGCAAAATCCCCATTCCCACCCCACTCCAGGGGAAGGATACTGTAAAATCTCCATTCCCACCCCACTCCAAGGGAAGGCTAGTGCAAAATCCCCATTCCCACCCCACTCCAGGGGAAGGATACTGTAAAATCTCCATTCCCACCCCACTCCAAGGGAAGGATAGTGCAAAATCCCCATTCCCACCCCACTCCAGGGGAAGGATACTGTAAAATCTCCATTCCCACCCCACTCCAAGGAAAGGATAGTGCAAAATCCCCATTCCCACCCCACTCCAGGGGAAGGATACTGTAAAATCTCCATTCCCACCCCACTCCAGGGGAAGGATACTGCAAAATCCCCATTCCCACCCCACTCCAGGGGAAGGATACTGTAAAATCTCCATTCCCACCCCACTCCAGGGGAAGGATACTGTAAAATCTCCATTCCCACCCCACTCTGGGGCCAGCCAGCGTGGTATTTGCCAGTTCTCCGAACTACTCAAAATCTCCGCTACTGGTACCCCTGGATTTATTGGAAATACCTCTGAACAGTCAACCAGGGTGGATGGTGGCTTTTTAAAGAGTTTGTGTGTTTTTCTAATAACAGCCCATTTCTCTTCTTTATTCAGGAGGAAGAAGGATGGGAATCAAGCATCTAGATCAGTCATTCCCATTCAGTTGTGTCTCTCATTCAGGGCTCTGAAACTTAAAGAGATTTTCAAAAGGCCATATGGTGCCTTCAATGCTTACACAGATTTTGCTCACTGATGTGCGTGGGATCTCTGCGAACAGATCAAAGCCAAGCTATTTTTTTACACATCAGTTCAATATTTTAGGAAGAAAAAGTCTATATAAAGCCAAGAAATTCAGAATCTTTTCCAAAATAATACTTTTTTTTTTCTCAATAAAGTGGGGAGCCTTTAGAGATGATGAAAGGAATTTTTAAAAGCCAACCCAAGAATCTCTAAGGAGGGTTAGAAAAAGTCTTGCTTGAAACCCTGATGAGCCCCTCACAGGGCAAGCCATGATTGCATTCACGTGACATACCAAGCCATGATTTATTTATTTATTTATTTATTTATTTTATTATTTAAATTTGTATACCGCCCTTCTCCCGAAGGACTCAGGGCGGTTCACAGCCAGGTAAAAAGACAATACAATAAATACAAATTAAAATACAATTAAAAAACTTATTAAAATTGGCCAAGATTAAAATTTAGAGCTAAAAACCCATTAAAACCCATTAAAACACTAACCCAGTCCAGCGCAGATGAATAAGTAGGTTTTAAGCTCGCGGCGAAAGGATCGGAGGTTCGGAAGTTGACGAAGTCCTGGGGAGTTCGTTCCAGAGGGCGGAGCCCCACAGAGAAGGCCCTTCCCTGGGCGCCGCCAGACGACACTGTCGCTACCGACGGCACCCTGAGGAGCCCTCTCTGTGAGAGCGCACGGGTCGGTGAGAGGTATTCGGTAGCAGCAGGCGGTCCCGTAAGTATCCCGGCCCTATGCCATGGAGCACTTTAAGGACATTCACCAACACCTTGAAGCGCACCCGGAAGGCCACAGGTAGCCAGTGCAGCCGGCGCAGGATAGGTGTCACTCGGGAGCCACGAGGGCTCCTCTATCACCCGCGCAGCTGCATTCTGGACTAACTGTAGCCTCCGGATGCCCCACAAGGGGAGCCCCATGTAGAGAGCATTGCAGTAGTCCAGACGAGACGTCACAAGGGCGTGAGTGACTGTGCACAAGGCATCCCGGTCTAGAAAGGGGCGCAATTGGCGCACCAGGCGAACCTGGTGGAAAGCTCTCCTGGGGGCGGGCGGCAAAAGGGCTTTCAAAGACCGCCGGCCATCCAGGAGAACGCCCAAATTGCGCACCCCCCCCATCGGGGCCAATGACTCGCTCCCGACAGTCAGCCGCGGACTCAGCTGACTGTACCGGGATGCCGGCATCCACAGCCACTCCGTCTTGGAGGGATTGAGCTTGAGCCTGTTCCTCCCCATCCAGACCCGTACGGCCTCCAGACACCGGGACAGCACTTCGATGGCTTCATTGGGGTGGCCCGGTGTGAAAAGTACAGCTGGGTGTCATCAGCGTACAGCTGGTACCTCACACGAAGCCACTGATGATCTCACCCAGCGGCTTCATATAGATGTTGAACAAAGGCGAGAGAATCGACCCTGCGGCACCCACAAGTGAGGCGCGCGGGGTGACCTCTGCCCGTCAACACCGTCTGCGACGGTCGGAGAGATAGGAGGAGAACCACCGATAAACGGTGCCTCCACTCCCAATCCCCCCAACCGGCGCAGCAGGATACCATGGTCGATGGTATCGAAAGCCGCTGAGAGGTCTAATAGGACCAGGGCAGAGGAATAACCCCTATCCCTGGCCCTCCAGAGATCATCCACCAACGTGACCAAAGCCGTCTCAGTGCTGTAACCGGGCCGGAAGCCGGACTGGAACGGGTCCAGATAGACAGTTTCCTCCAGGTGAAGGGGAAACTGATATGCCACCATACTCTCTACAACCTTCGCCGCGAAGCGAAGGTTGGAGACTGGACGATAATTACCTAAAACAGCCGGGTCCAGGGAAGGCTTCTTGAGGAGGGGCCTCACCACCGCCTCTTTCAAGGCGGCCGGAAAGACTCCCTCCAACAAGGAAGCACTCGTAATCCCCTGGAGCCAGCCTCGTGTCACCTCCTGAGTGGCCAGCACCAGCCAAGGGGGGGACGGGTCCAGTAAACATGTGGGGGCATTCAATCTACCCCGCAACCTGTCCATGTCCTCGGAGTCACAGGGTCAAACTCATCCCACACAACATCACCAAGACCGCCCTCAGACGTCCCGTCCGAATCGCTGCAATCTTGGTCCAGACCGTCCTTCAGCTGAACGATTTTATCGTATAGATAACCGTTAAACTCCTCAGCACGTCCCTGCAACGGGTCATCCCGCTCCCCCTGGTGAAGGAGGGAGCGGGTCACCAAACAGGGCAGCTGGGCGGTTATCTGCCGACGCAATGAGGGAGGAGGCGAGCAACGCCGCCTCAGTGCTGTAACCGGCCGGAAGCCGGACTGAACGGGTCCAGATAGACAGTTTCCTCCAGGTGAAGGGAAACTGATATGCCACCATACTCTCTACAACCTTCGCCGCGAGCGGGTTGGAGACTGGACGATAATTACCTAAAACAGCCGGGTCCAGGAAGGCTTCTTGAGGAGGGCCTCACCACCGCCTCTTTCAAGGCGGCCGGAAAGACTCCTCCAACAAAGAAGCACTCGTAATCCCCTGGAGCCAGCCTCATGTCACCTCCTGAGTGGCCAGCACCAGCCAGGAGGGCACGGGTCCAGTAAACATGTGGTGGCATTCAATCTACCCAGCAACCTGTCCATGTCCTCGGAGTCACAGGGTCAAACTCATCCCACAACATCACCAAGACCGCCTCAGACGTCCCGTCCGAATCGCTGCAATCTTGGTCCAGACCGTCCTTCAGCTGAACGATTTTATCGTATAGATAACCGTTAAACTCCTCAGCACGTCCCTGCAACGGGTCATCCCGCTCCCCCTGGTGAAGGAGGGAGCGGGTCACCCGAAACAGGGCAGCTGGGCGGTTATCTGCCGACGCAATGAGGGAGGAGGCGTAGCAACGCCTCGCTTCCCTCAGTGCCACTAGGTAGGTCCTAGTATAGGATCTAACTAGTGTCCGATCAGCCTCTGAACGGCTGGACCTCCAGGAACTCTCTAGGCGTCTTCTCCGGCGTTTCATCCCCCTCATATTTCATAATTTCATAATAACAGAGTTGGAAGGGACCTTGGAGGTCTTCTAGTCCAACCCCCTGCCCAGACATGAAACCCTATACCAATTCAGACAAATGATTATCCACATTTTCTTAAAAATTTCCAGTGTTGGAGCATTCACAACTTCTGCAGGCAAATTGTTCCACGAATTAATTGTTCTAACTGTCAGGAAATTTCTCCTTAGTTCTAGGTTGCTTCTCTCCTTGATTAATTTCCACCCGTTGCTTCTTGTTCTACCCTCAGGTGCTTTGGAGAATAGTTTGACTCCCTCTTCTTTGTGGCAACCCCTGAGATATTGGAACAGTGTTATCATGTCTCCCCTAGTCCTTCTTTTCATTAAACTAGACATACCGAGTTCCTGCAACTTCTTCATATGTTTTAGCCTCCAGTCCCCTCATAGTCTTTGTTGCTCTTCTCTGCACCAGGAGTGAAATCTAAAAATTTTCCTTATCGGTTCTGTGGGCGTGACTTAATTGGTGGGCATGGTCAATACTGGGTGGGCGTGGCCAATAACAATAAATTATAAAAATAATTAACAAATTATAAAAAACAATAAGAGGTACCAAAAACCAACTTTCACACTTTACACACACACAATACAACACAACACAACTGACTCACACACAGTGTAAAAGCAGCTGCACTTCACACAGCCACAAAAAGCTCAAAAACCAACTTTCACACTTTACACGCACACAACTTACACACACACACACACACACAAAATGCCACATACAGCTTTCTGAGATTTTGTGTGTTTGTGTAGTTAGAGTGAAACACTACAGAAACACACCAAATCTCAGAAAGCTGCACAAATATTTTATTTTATTTTATTTTATTTTATTTTATTGTGGACTTCAAATCCCAGAGTTCCTCAGCCAGCAAAGCCAGCCAGTTGATCACCGAGGAAATAGATTAGCTAAGCGATTGATTCTGTCTGGCTGAAAGTGAAACTGCTTTCGGGCTGGAAAAAGAGCCATGCGTTCATCAGGAATCAGGTAAGTGCCTTAGAATCTCTACTCTTACTTGTAGAAAACATGTTTTCTACAAGTAAGAGTACAAGTAAGGTTCTGCTGATGAGGAACTCAGGTGAGATCGTCAGA
The DNA here is from genome assembly GCF_028640845.1 of Ahaetulla prasina. NCBI lineage: Eukaryota > Metazoa > Chordata > Lepidosauria > Squamata > Colubridae > Ahaetulla > Ahaetulla prasina. The sequence continues at coordinate 5,398,340 of NC_080551.1, read as the reverse complement.
GGAGACTTTAATTTCTTTTTTTTAAAGTTTAAAGTCTCTGCCGATCTCAGCTGAGGGGCGGGATCCTCAAAGGCTTTTTTTTACTTTTAAAGGCCTGTTTTGGCTGAAGCAAAACCGGCTTTTAAAAGTAAAAAAAAAAACACTCTGTAGATGGTGCGGCTCTGCAGAGGCAGGGGGCGGGGCCAGGGATTTTTGCTACCAGTCCTCCGAACCAGCTGCAGCCATCGCTACTGGATCGCGTGAGCCGGTCCAATCCAGGAGCATTTCACCCCTGCTCTGCACTCTTTATAGGGTCTCAATATCTTTTTTAAATCGTGGCGACCAAAACTGAATGCAATATTCCAAGTGTGGCCTTACCAAGGCCTTATAAAGTGGTATTTGCTCAAGCTGTGGTTCGTTGAATAAATCATAAAGGGCAACATTGCATCATGTAAAAGCCAGGCACTCAGGGTCACCACCTAATTTTATTTTTCATTAACCAGTGAAATGGCTTGCCTTCAGAAGCTGAGGGTACTCCATCACTTGGGGCTTTTAAGAAGAGACTGGATAGCTATAGGACAGTGATGGGGAACCTATGGCACGTGAGCAGTCGCCCCAGTTCAGCTCTGCCTCCCACTGGGCAGCTGATCTTCAGGTCTCTGCTGCGCATGTGTGGGGAGCAGGACATATGTGAGGAGTGCGCAGGGCACAAGACACATGTGGAATGTGTGTGCATGCACGGGGCGCATGTGGGAGGCCACACATGCATGTGGGGGGGTGCATGCACAGGGGCTGCAAATACATTGCATTTTGGGGGTTTGGGCACATGCACACGCATTCACGTGTATGCCCACTTTGGGCACTCGGTCCGGAAAAGGTTAGCCAACACTGGTATAGGGCAGGGGTGAAATCTAAAAATTTTCCCTACCGGTTTTGTGGGCATGGCTTAATTGGTGGGCATGGCTTGGTGGTCAGGTGGGTGTGGCTTGGTGGTCAGGTGACTGAGTGGGCATGGCCAATAATAATAAATAATAAAAATAATAAACAAAGTATACAAAACTTGGGAGTGCACCTGTCTACCTTCTTTAAAAATAGAGGCACCCGTCTACTTAGTCCCCTTTTTTGGGAGCGCACTGGTCTACCTTCTTTAAAAATAGAGGCACCAGTCTGCTAGCTGCCTACAGCGCTGATCAGCTGTAGTGCGGTCCTTTGAACCGCCGTGGCAGTCATTTAAGGCCGTTTGCAGCTATATCACTACCAAGAGCTTCAGGGACAGAGAAGTGGAACAGTGAGGTGTGGGCAGTGGGGGAGGGGAGGGATTTTTGCTACCAGTTTTCCGAACTACCCGCTCCCATCGCTACTGGATCGCGCGATCTGGTCCAAGCCGGGAGCATCTCACCCCTGGTATAGGGTCTCCTGTTTGAGCAGGGGGTTTGTTTGTTTTGTTTGTTTGTTGTTTGTTTGTTTTGTTTGAACTAGAAGACCTCAAAAGCCTTTCCCGACTCTGTTATTCTGTATTCTACGGGAAGCAAACAAATGTTTGTTTTCTGGAGTTCAATCTTTTCAGAGTACCCTACTGATCCGGGGCCATTTGCTACGGAAAAATGAAGAGGAATTCTCACTGCAGGAAGCAGGCAGGGTGAAAACAACAACAAAACAACAACAAGAAAGCCCCAAAGATCCATAATGTGCTCTCGGAAACGAAGAATGGTAGCAAGCCGAAATTACTTTCGGCAAGGTTGCATGTTCGCAAGGCCACGCAGGCAATGGAAATGCGGGGGTCGCGTCCTATTAAAAATAAAAGCGGGGATGTCATCATGTTAGTTAATGGAACAGCCGTGCTCGCCTTCTCTTCCTTAACGGTCCAGGGGAGGTGATTAAAATGTGGGTGAGGAAAAAGAGAGCGGAACAGTTTCCCCATTAAAAAGAAGAGGAAGAGCAAACAGCCACCAATTTTCATTAATCGCCCTGATGGCGGATTCTAGGGTTCTTACATCCTCGCCAGCACCATCGGTCGCTATCTACGAGGGCAAGAGCTGGATATGTGAAGCCACTTGTTCCCCCAAACCCTTTCCCTGTCCCTATAGCTCAGGGGTCTCCAATCTTGGCCACTTTAAGACTTGTGGACTTCAACTCCCAGAATTCCTCAGCCAGCTTTGCTGGCTGAGGGATTCTGGCAGTTGAAGTCCACAAGTCTTAAAGTGGCCAAGGTTGGAGACCCCTGCTATAGCTGGCCAGTGTTTAATCCTGAGAGATAAACCACCTTCTAATAGAATAACTTTGACGCTCTTTACTGTGGCAAATAACTAAGTGATGCATCTACCTTTCACAGGTACGTTCATAACCTCCTCGCTAGCAAGGACTTCCATGGGTTAATTTTGTAGCTGTTTCTTCCTCGTCTCTTTGTTAGTTGGGATACTGGCCACTGTGCGCCTCACAAGTTGCGAGTGTCAACCAGGGGTGTTCTTCACTTACTTTCCCTATTGGTTCGCAAATGTGAGTGTGCGTGCGCCCCGTTCACGTATGAGCCCGCCCTTCTGCGCATGCGCTTTGCTGGTGCGCGTGCCTTCCGCGCATGCACCCAGCCTCAAAAATGTGCCTAAATAGGATGGCATAGAGCCGGGGCGGGTGGGCGGGGCCACCCATGACTTCTGCTACCAGTTCAGGTGAACCGATCTGAACCATCTAAATATCACTTCTGGTGTCAACCCTTGGGGTGCTGTAGCCAAAATAAAAATTCTTTCCCCTGGAAATCAAGGATAGGTGCTGCAGGTGTTCGTGTTGTGGTCCACCAGCAGCCTGCAATGGAGTCGGACAGCAATGAGGCTGAGGTGAGGCCAGGGCCATTGGGAAGTGAGATGTGGACTCCAGAGCCTCCAGAAACTGATAGTAGTGAGGCAGAGGAACAGGAGGAGCCTGTTCCTAATGCACGCATGAGAAGAGCTGCCAGAAGGCAAGAGCAGCTCAAGCAAAGAGGACGACTCGGGAGTAGGGCCAAGAAATGATTGGCCCCTCCCATAAGGCTTAAAAAAGACCAGCAACAGCATTTGGGCTTTGCCGGAAAACAACGTTGGTAGCTGTGTCTTCTGCTTCGTCTACGTCTTGAATTTGTTTTTGTGACTTCTGAACGTTTGCCAAGAAAGGCCTTTGGCAGTTTGCCTAATTGGACCAAGGTTTGCGATAGGACTGAGGAATTTGTGTTGGGAGGAATTTGTTTTAATTTGAGTTGAACGACGCTGGGAATGAAGTAATTCTCAGCTATTCGAATAAAGTTTGTTTGTTCTTTTTACGGACTGACTTTCCTACTACCTACTTGGGCTTGGGTCACAACAGTTCAGAAGGTGGAGACTGTAGTCACCCAACAACTAGACTGTGTGCTGATTGGATCATATGACTGGTGACTCTGGGGGGAATTTACAAACTTTTACTTTTGATTGGGTGTGAACCCGGCGGGAACTTAAGAGCCGGTTTTCCACCAAGACTGTGCCAATATGACACGTCTCAATAAAATGTTCTTTGAGGAAGATGCCTTCTCTTTGCTGGGGATGTATTACTTGGAACCTTGACAATCTTTGTCACAATGAAGTGTGGGCCTCATTTGTACAGGCCATCCTCGGCTGACAACAGTTCATTTAGTGACCATTCAAAGTTACAATAGCACTGAATAAAGTGGCTTATGGCGGTTTTTCACATTTACGACGGTTGGGACATCCCCATGGTCATGTGATCAAAATTCAGACCTCTAGTGGCTGGTTCTTATTGATGACAGGTGCTGGGACATGTGGGGGTCACATGATCCCCCTTTGTGACCTTTGGATGAGCAAAGTCATTGGGGAAACCAGATCCACTTAATAAGTGTGTTACTAACTCAAAGCTGCAGTTATTGACTTAACAGCTGTGGCAAAAAAAGGGTTATAAAAAGGGGCAAAATTCACTTAAGAAACTTCTCACTTAGGAACAGAAATTTTGGGCTCAAATAGAATAGAATAGAATAGAATTTTTATTGGCCAAGTGTGATTGGACACACAAGGAATTTGTCTTGGTGCATATGCTCTCAGTGTACATAAAAAAAAAAACGTTCATCAAGGTACAACATTTACAACACAATTGATGGTGTTGTATATTATAAATGATATAAATCATAAGGATTGCCAGCAACAAGTTATAGTCATACAGTCATAAATGGAAAGAGATTGGTGATGGGAACTATGAGAAGATTAATAGTAGTGCAGATTCAGTAAATAGTTTGACAGTGTTGATGGAATTATTTGTTTAGCAGAGTGATGGCCTTCAGGAAAAAACTGTTCTTGTGTCTAGTTGTTCTGTTGTGAAGGGTAGGAGTTCAGTTTATGTCCTGGATGCGGGGAGTCTGTAAATATTTTCATGGCCCTCTTCTTGATTCGTGCAGTATACAGGTCCTCAATGGAAGGCAGGTTGGTAGCAATTATTTTTTCTGCAGTTCTAATTATCCTCTGAAGTCTGTGTTTTTCTTGTTGGGTTGCAGAACCGAACCAGACAGTTATAGAGGTGCAAATGACAGACTCAATAATTCCTCTGTAGAATTGAATCAGCAGCTCCTTGGGCAGTTTGAGCTTACTGAGTTGGCGCAGAAAGAACATTCTTTGCTGTCCTTTTTTAATGATGTTTTTGATGTTAGCTGTCCATTTTAGATCTAAATGTGATTTAGATTTAAATGTGGTTGTAGGTTGAGGACTATGTCTATTTGGCAGGTAAGAGCAGCTATCACTCTGCCTTACAATTCCACCTTTCCTATTCGTTCCATTAGGAGCTGTCCAGAGTCCTGATCACCCCAGAGAACCCGCGGGGAGGGGGGGGAGAGTGAGGGTTGCACCACATTTCAAGTTTCCACCTTAGAACATAGAATAACAGACTTCCAAAGGCAACTTCTGTTCCATGGGTTGATTTCTCTCACGGTCAGGAAATTCCTCCTTATTTCCAGGTTGAATCTCTCCTTGATCAGTTTCCATCCATTATTCTTTGCCTGGCTTTCAGGTGCCTTGGAAAACAGGTTGACCCCCTCCTCTCTGTGGCAGCCCCTCAAACATTGGAACACTGCTATCCTGTCTCCCCTGGTCCTTCTCTTCCCTAGACTAGCCATGCCCAGTTCCTGCAACCGTTCTTTGTATGTTTTAGCCTCTAGCCTTTTAATAATCCTGGTTGCTCTTCTCTGCACTTTTTCTAGAGTCTCAACATCTTTTTTATAGCGTGGTGACCAAAACTGGATGCAGTACTCTTGGTGTGGTCTTACTAAGGCTTTATAGAGTGGTATTAGTACCGCATGTGATCTTGATTGTATCCCTCTGTTAATGCAGTTTAGGATTGCATTGGCTTTTTTGGCTCCAACCGCACACTGCTGGTTTCTATTTAGCTGGTTGTCTACTAAGACTCCAAGACCCCTCTCACAGTTACACCCAGGTTTCACCCAGCCTATATCAGAGGTGGTATTCTGCCAGTTCCTATCGGTTCAGGCGAACTGGTAGGGGCGACCTGCCAGGCGCAATCCCGTCCTATATCGCTATGTTTTTGATGCGCGCTCACATTTCTGGTGCTGGGCGAACCAGTTGCTACAGTATGTGAAACCCACCTCTGGTCTATATGTATACTTTTGGGTTTGTTTGTTTTTCTTGCCTTAAGTGTAAGGCTTTACTTTTCTCTACATTGAATTTCATTTTGTTAGATAGGGCCGAGTGTTCAAGTCTGTCAAGATCCATCTGGAACTTGAGCCTATCATCTAGGGCAGTGATGGCTAATCTTTTTGCCACTGCATGCCAGGAGGAAGGGGGGTGGGGGGTGGCATGCACGTGCATGCCCACACCCATAATTCTATGCGTCCCGCCCCCACGCATGCACGCACTCCCCCCCACTCCTGGCACGTGACGGCCCGGTAGACCCGTTTTTCTCTGTCACCTCGCTCCAGAGCCTCTCTATGAGTCTGGGGAGGGCAAAAACAGCCTTCCCCACCTCCCTAGAGGCCCTCCAGAGGCCAGAAACGGCCCATTTCTCAACTTCCAGTTGGACAGGAAGTGAGGTTTTTTGCTGTCCTCAGCCTCCAGGGACTCCTAGAGAAGCCGGAGCTGAGCTCGCGTGCCCGCTGATATGGCTATGCGTGCCACATCACGGATCTAGGGTGTTGTCTATTCCTGCCATCTTAGTATCATCCGCAAATTTAGTAAGTTCCCCTTCTATTCCCTACAGATTAGATGACATTTGTACAGTCCGACACAAATGAACAGGGAATACATTTACCTTTGGTTAATGACCGCCATAAAAATTGGTTTGGACTGAGAAGCCCTCTAACCTGGGGCTCTGCAGTGGAGGAGAATGTAGTGGTTAGTATTGTGGTGCAAAGCCCCACAAAATCATTTCAGAAATGACTCGCCACACAACTGGCAGCCATATGTGACACACTTCCGCCTTTGTTTTACCAAGAGCTGTGTAAACAACAGCTTAACATCTAAGGCTGAGACATTGAAACGCTTGCAGATGCTAACAGCTGCACAAGCAACGTTGTACGTTTAAAATCACATAGTTATATCGTCGAGGATGGAAGGGCAGGGGGGGGAGCGTTTATTTTTGTTTTTAATCTACCATAACACAGCTGGCAGCATGAAATTATCATTAAAACATTGTATTTAAGATGATTTAATGAGTTGATTGCCAAGTGAGAACTATAGCAGTTTAACTCAAACTACTGACTATAAAAACGGATGCAACAATACTGTATAAGAGGGTTTGGGTGAGTGAGAGAGAGGAAGAGGAGAGACAAGGGAATGATTTTGTAAAAGGAAAAAGGAAAAAAAGGAAAAACAGGCAAAGTGAGTTGACGTAGGTATTTTTTCTTCTTTTGGAAATTTCACTCGGGGATAATCTGTTCAATGTGAGGAATCAGAGAATTTCTGGGTAGGGTCACCATCGTCTCCTTCCCAGTATCCCATCTGACTCACCAGGACTTAGAAGGAATTTTCCCAGCCCAACATTCCTTTTTCACTTCTTCTTCCTCTTTCTCAAGACCCAGCGGGGCAGAATTCAGAACCCAGCAATGGAGAGAGAAAAAGAGAAAGAGAATGAAAGAAAAAGAAAGAAAGAAAGAAAGAAAGAAAGAAAGAAAGAAAGAAAGAAAGAAAGAAAGAAAGAGGGAGGGAGGGAGGGAAGGAAGGAAAGGAAGGGAAGGAAGGAAGGAGAGAGAAAAAGAGAAAGAGAAAGAAAGAGAAAGAAAGAAAGAGAAGGAAGGAAAGAAGGAGAGAGAGAGAGAGAGAAAGAAAGAAAGAAAGAAAGAAAGAAAGAAAGAAAGAAAGAAAGAAAGAAAGAAAGAAAGAGGGGGAGGGGGGAAAGAGAAGGAAGGAAGGAAGGAAAGAAAGAAAGAGAGAGAGAGGGAGGGAGGGAGGGAAAGAAGGAAGAGGGAGGAAAGAGAAAGAAAGAAAGAAAGAAAGAAAGAAAGAAAGAAAAAGAAAGAAAGAAAGAAAGAAAGAAAGAAAGAAAGAAAGAAAGAAAGAAAGAAAGAAAGAAAGAAAAGAATTTTTTTTAAAAAGATGCCTTCCAGAGAGGTCTCTTCTCTTTGAGCATTGGGGATGTTTGCAATCCATTTTATAACCTTTTCATTAACTTTGAGATAAATTGAGGGCAGCCTAGGGGATAAGCCCTTGATTTTTTGCATTCTAAAATCAGCTTTACTTTTGCTGCAAGAACAAATACTGGCCAAGATTAAAATACGCACAATTCAACTCTCCGGCCAGTTACCTAATATTTGTCTTTCAAAAGTGGGTGCATAACTACTCGCCGGCACAATCTCCTGCATTTAGCATGTTGTTGATGGGGTAGGGATCAGAATCGGAGGGCACGATGTGTTTGCTCCAGCTTTGAAAAACAGCCTTTCTTGGCTCCCATGTTCAAACGTCACCTTGCTTTTCTGAGTAACAGCCTGCTGGGCTTCCCAGTCTCACTAAATAAATCAAAGGTAAGAAAAAATATGCACAACTGGGGTACAAAAAAAGATGTTGAGCCCCTAGAAAGAGTTGCAGAGAAGAGCAACAAAGATGATAGAGGCTAAATTATGGGATGAACCATTGCAGGAACTGGGTATGTCTAGTGCAGTGATGGCTAAACTTTTCCAGACCAAGTGCCCAAAGCGCACGTGCCCAAACCCCCAAAATGCAATGCGTGCGTGGCCCTGCGCATGCACGCATGGCCCCCCCACATGCACCCCAGCCCCACGCATCCTCATATGGTTGCCCCACATGTGCCCCGTCCCCTGTGCATGCATGGCAGAGACTTAAAGACCAGCTGGCTGGCAAGAGGCGTACATGCATGTGCAGAGGAGCTGAACTGGGGTGATGGCTCGCGTGCCGTCAGAGAGGAGGCTGTGAGCCACCTCTGGCATGCATGCCATAGATTCGCCATCATGGGTCTAGTGAGTCTAACGAAGAGAAGATACAGATACAGATGAACAGAGCTGGGAGGGATTTTGTTGGTCATCTAGTCCAACCCTTCCCCATCACCCAAGCAGACCCTACAGCATTTCTGAGAGGTGGCTGTCTAGTCTCTTCTTGAAAACTTCCAGTGATGAAGCTCCCACAACATAACGTAACTGTTGTGACCCAGGTTCCTGGACCCAGACTCCTGGACTCGGATGATTCAGAAAATGAGGGAGAAGACCTAGCAAGCCCTGCTTCTCTTGAGCCCTCTCCCTCCCTGGCACCCACTCAAAGGGAGGGGCCGGCAAGGCCTGATTCTCCCGGGCCTTCTTCTGATTTGGCAACGCCCCAAGAACAGTTTTGGAGGGACGCAAGATTATGAAGGCTTGATCGGCGTGTGCAGCAGCGGAAGAGTTGGGACAAAGCCAAGTCATAATTGTCATGCAGTGACATCTGCAGAGACTATAAATAGGAGGCGGGACTTCCTGGTTTTTTGTCTTGGACAAAGCAATGAATTTGGCGCGAGCTAATTCATGGAGGGAAGAATATATTCGTGAGTAATTCTGGCCTTATCTATAATTTCCTCGTTATCTCCAGAAACTTGGCAGGCCCGTGGGTAGACGTGGCCAGGACATGTATCTATGTAAATAAAAGGAAAAAAAAGGAAGACCTCTGACGGACTCTTTGCTGGGAGTATTGGGGGAAGGGAAACAGAACAGTAACGTAACGTAACGTAACGTAACGTAACGTAACGTAACATAACATAACATAACTTAACAACAGAGTTGGAAGGGACCTTGGAGACCTTCTAGTCCAACCCCCTGCCCAGGCAGGAAAACCCTACACCATCTCAGACAGATGGTTATCCAACATTTTCTTAAAAATTTCCAGTGTTGGAGCATTTACAACTTCTCCTTATTTCCAGGTTGAATCTCTCCTTGATCAGGTTCCATCCATTATTCCTTGTTTGGCCTTCAGGTGCTTTGGAAAATGCTTGACCCCCTTCCTCTCTGTGGGAGACCCTCAGATATTGGAAGATGCTATTGTAAGGAAATGGATATACTGAAATACTGAATTAGTAGAAACTTGCTAATTGTTTCTCGCAACATATATATGTATACGGGACTGGCATAATAGTTTTACTATTTAAATTGAGTTTTTATTGTTTTAGGGTTTTTTAATTTTTAAATTTTAATGTCGGCCTTTTTTCTGTAATTTGCTTTGTTTTAAATTCTGGTTTTAATTGTATATATATTGAGTTTTATTCTTGGCTGTTCACCGCCCTGAGTCCTTCGGGAGAAGGGCGGTATAAAAATTCAATAAATAAATAAATAAAATAAATAATGTCTTTGTATACCTGCATGCTGTAAATATTTGTTTCCTGTGACACAGACATATATATTATGTCCTTTGTAGTTATAACACAAACATGCCACATTGACTAACTTCCTGGACTGTTATTGGGGTGTGTTGTGAAGTATCTGGCATTTGTCAAACTATATGTCTCACCTTTTGATCAGAGCCTTATCTCTCCCCATCCTGTCCAAGAACTTTGATCTTTTGAGTTCCCTCCACTTCAGGGGACCAAATAGCCAGGTGTGAACATAAAGAAGATGATCAGGAAGAGATAACACGGATGATGCTCATTAAGAGGCTCTACTACCCTGTTCCAGGGGATATACAAACCAAATGTTCCAGGAGATATACAAACCCAAGGTGCCAGAATTATGACGTTCCTAAAGAATATAAAAGGGATTCGGATTCCCTCTCTTTTTGTAGTTCTTCCCTGCACGTATCTTATATGTGTTTGGAACAGCTAACCATTTATGCTTGATCAAGATTAAATGCTATTTTACTCAAGCCTCTGTTTAAGTTTCTTGTTTGGCATTTACAAGCTTAAACATATTAATATTGGACTTTATGTCTCCCCTGGTCTTTCTCTTCACTAGACTAGCCAGGCCCAGTTCCTGCAACCGTTTATCATATGTTTGAGTCTTCAGTCCCCTAATTATCTTTGTTGCTCTTCTCTGCACTCTTTCTAGCATCTCAACATCTTTTTTATAGTGCGGTGACCAAAACTGGATACAGTACTCTAGGTGTGGTCTTACTAGGGCTTTATAGAGTGGTATTATAGAGTGGTATTAGGATCCGGTATTATATTAGTGGTATTAGAGACATCACCCTGAAAACAAAAGTGCATATAGTCAAGGCTATGGTTTTCCCAGTTGCAATGTATGACTGTGAAAGTTGGACCATAAGAAAGGCTGAGCGCCAAAGAATTGAGGCCTTTGAACTTGGTGCTGGAGAAGACTCCTATGAGTCCCTTGGACTGCAAGGCGATCAAACTGGTCAGTCCTAAAAGAGATCAACCCTGACTGCTCTTTAGAAGGCCAGATCCTGAAGATGAAACTCAAATACCTTGGCCACCTAATGAGAAGGAAGGACTCCCTGGAGAAGAGCCGAATGCTGGGAAAGATTGAGGGCAAAAGAAGAAGGGGACAGCAGAGAAGGAGGTGGCTGGATGGAGTCACTGAAGCAGTCAGCGTGAGCTTAAATGGACTCCAGAGGATGGTAGAGGATAGGAAGGCCTGGAGGAACATCATCCATGGGGTCGCAATGGATCGGACACGACTTTGCAACTAACAACAACAAATTAGCATCTGGGTTGCCATCTTAATTTTATAACAGGAAGAGCTAATTACAACTCCCCCTACCCCAAAAAAATCTTGACTGCAGAAACAGCTTGAGCAGAAGATGAGGGGGGGTACATAGGAAACTCCACACTGTCTTTCTTCCCATACATCTCTCTTAAATACAATCGTCTGTCTCCAGCCCAAGGTAAGAATCAATGAGGCTCCAATTCTTTTTAACCACACAACTGAAATTCACAAGACTTGAGGAAAGGAGGGGGAGGGGGAAAAACAGTTCAGGTCAATCCATTCATTACTGAGGTTTTGCCCTCTATTCTTTTCTCATTGACAGCCCAAATGGGAACAATGCGGGGGGGGGGGAAGGGGGGAGATTCTATCAAAGGTATAGAATGTTCTGGTTGGTGTTGCAGCACGTTTGTGAAGAATGCTTTGTTATGTTCCTCTGGTATTTGTTTTCTTACCCTCTGGAGTTTTTCATCTCTTGTCTTGTGTTTTGTTTTGTTGCCGTTTTGTTTCTGATCTCATGCCTGATTGCTGCTTCCAGGAAAAGCAAACAAACAAGCAATAAATCATTAATAACTATTCAACATATAGCACAGATTATTTATGTTTCGGTTGGAAACTTTTTTCAGAATTGTTCACCGGAAAGGAGGAATACAAATATTGCAACTAAATAGAAGTGAGTCGTGCCCCTTTTATCACTTTTTGTAACAGATTAACAGAGTTGGAAGGGCCCTTAAAGGCCATCTAGTCCAACACCCCCCTCCCCGCTCAAGCAGGAGACCCTACACCATTTCTGACAAATGGCCGTCCAAATCTTTTCTTGAAAGTCTCAACTGATGAAACTCCCACAACTTCTGAAGACAAGCATTGATTCATTGATTGTTGTCACTGTCAGAAAGTTCCTCCTCATTTCTAGGTTGAATCTCTCCTTGGTTAGTTTCCATCCATTATTCCTTGTCTGGCCTTCGGGTGCTTTGGAAAACAGGTTGACCCCCTTCCTCTCTGCGGCAGCCCCTCAAATATTGGAACTTGTTAGTTTCAGTACTCCAAAATAAAAGAGCAGGAAGTTTGAAACACCCATGAATAGAATAGAATAGGATAGGATAGGATAGGATAGGATAGAATAGAATAGAATAGAATAGAATAGAATAGAATAGAATAGAATAGAATAGAATAGAATAGAATAGAAAATAGAATGGAATGGAATGGAATGGAATGGAATGGAAAATAGAAGAGAAGAGAAGAGAAGGAATGGAATGGAACGGAACGGAACGGAACGGAACAGAACGGAACAGAACAGAACAGAACAGAACAGAATAGAATAGAATGGAATGGAAAATAGAAGAGAAGAGAAGGAATAGAATAGAATAGAATAGAATAGAATAGAATAGAATAGAATAGAATAGAATAGAATAGAATAGAATAGAATAAGAATGAATAGAATGGAATGGAATGGAATGGAATGGAATAGAATAGAATAGAATAGAATAGAATAGAATAGAATAGAATAGAATAGAATAGAATAGAATAGAATAGAATAGAATAGAATAGAATAGAATAGAATAACAGAGTTGGCAGGGACCTTAGAGGTCTTCTAGTCCAACCCCCTGCTTAGCAGGAAATGCTACACCACTTCAGACAAATGGTCCAACATGGGCTAACTTTTCCAAAATTACAATATTTAGTCATTCAACCTTTGAATTATTTTTGGTCCACTTATTCAGGGGATGCTAGGCTGTGGAAGGTTACAAAAAGGATGTTAAATTGCTTTCTTTAAGGGAAAAAAAAAAGCTGAGAGCTTTTGTAACTCTGCATGCTGTTTACTGTGTAGTAAAGATAAGCCTAAGTTGAGAAAAGCACACAGTAATGAATTTTACTAGCTCGATTAAAACAAAAACACTAAATCTGCTATCTCTAATTCTCTCCAGTTATCTAGTTTTATTGGTCCAATAAACGATATCGCCACTGCTGTTTCGATCTTGGGGAGGGAGGGCATGTTGTCTTTCAAAATAATTTGTCACCCACTGCAAAATGGTCCTTCAAGCACTAAGTGTAACCAATAAACAAGATGAGTTGCCCCCCCCCCTTCTTCAATGGCAGTACCAGTAAAAGCAGAACATAGGTGGTGCTTTAGGCTGTGTTTTCGTAATATCACTTTGGTTGTGTGAATTTGCTCAGGGCACCAAGCTATCCAGGATTATCTTCTGGGTCTTTGGTGCTCTGTGAGCTTGGTTGTTTTCTCGCAAATGTTTCATTACCTAACTAGGTAACTTCATCAGTGCTAGAAGGGAGTTGGGTTTGTGAGTGGGGAGAGGAGGAGGAGGAGGATATGGTCCTCGGTGTGCTCTGAGCTTGGTTGTTTTCATTACCCAACTAGGTAACTTCATCAGTGCTAGAAGGGAGTTGGATTTGTGAGTGGGGAGAGGAGGAGGAGGAGGAGGAGGAGGAGGAGGAGGAGGAGGAGGAGGAGGAGGAGGAGGAGGAGGAGGAGGAGGAGGAGGAGGAGGAGGAGGAAGAGGAGATGGTCCTTGGTATGCTCTGAGCTTGGTTGTTTTCTCGTAGACATTTCATTACCCAACTAGGTAACCTCATCTGTGGTAGTAGAGTGTGAGGCTTTGCTCTCTCTTTATGTACAAATGATTTATCTTGCCAGTTTTTTTTGGGGGGGAGAGGGTTTCTCTTTGGTAGTTCCTTGATCAGGGAGCTAATTAATTAGAGAACTTTAGCTGAGGAGTCCTCAGTGCATTCTGAGCTTGATTATTTTCTTTCAGACATTTCATTACCCAGCTAGGTAACGTCCTCAGTGTTAGAAGGGAATGGGTTTTTGCTCTCCCCTAATGTACAAGTGGTTCGCCTTGCCAATGTTAGTGGATGCATGGTTTTCTCTATGGCAGTTCCTTGATTAGGAGACTACTTAATTAGAGAACTACCAGATTCTATAACAGCTTTGTTCCCTATACTATCTGTCTGGCAAGCTCACAAGATTCGTTTTTCTAGCCATGTGAATGTATGCATCCGGACTAGACCGTGTTGTTTCTCTGTGTCACATAATATATGTGGGCATGTAGGTATATGTAGGTATATATATAGGGACACTGTGGCTCAGTAGCTAAGATGCTGAGCTTGTCGATCAAAAGGTCGGCAGTTCAGCGGTTCGAATCCCTAGTGCCGACTAAAGGGGTGAGCTCCCATTACTTGTCCCAGCTTCTGCCAACCGAGCAGTTCGAAAGCACATAAAAAAATGCAAGTAGAAAAATAGGGACCACCTTTGGTGGGAAGGTAACAGCGTTCCGTGTGCCTTTGGCGTTGAGTCATGCCGGCCACATGACCACGGAGACGTCTTCGGACAGCGCTGGCTCTTCGGCTTTGAAACGGAGATGAGCACTGCCCCCTAGAGTCGGGAACGACTAGCACATATGTGCGAGGGGAACCTTTACCTCTAGGTATAGGCATATTTTTTAGACATAGAATTTTTTATTGGCCAAGTGTGATTGGACACACAAGGAATTTGTCTTGGTGCATATGCTCTCAGTGTACATAAAAGAAAAGATACCTTCATCAAGGTACAACATTTACAACACAATTGATGATCAATATATCAATATAAATCATAAGGATTGCCAGCAACAAGTTATAGTCATACAGTCATAAGTGGAAAGAGATTGGTGATGGGAACTATGAAACGATTAATAGTAGTGCAGATTCAGTAAATAGTCTGACAGTGTTGAGGGAATTATTTGTTTAGCAGAGTGATGGCTTTCGGGAAAAAACTGTTCTTGTGTCTAGTTGTTCTGGTGTGCAGTGCTCTATAGCGTCGTTTTGAGGGTAGGAGTTGAAACAGTTTATGTTCAGGATGCGAGGGATCTGCAAATATTTTCACGGCCCTCTTCTTGATTCATGCAGTATACAGGTCCTCAATGGAAGGCAGGTTGGTAGCAATTATTTTTTCTGCAGTTCTAATTATCCTCTGAAGTCTGTGTTTTTCTTGTTGGGTTGCAGAACCGAACCAGACAGTTATAGAGGTGCAAATGACAGACTCAATAATTCCTCTGTAGAATTGGATCAGCAGCTCCTTGGGCAGTTTGAGCTTACTGAGTTGGCGCAGAAAGAACATTCTTTGCTGTCCTTTTTTAATGATGTTTTTGATGTTAGCTGTCCATTTGAGATCTTGCGATATGATAGAACCCAGAAATTTGAAGGTTTCTACTGTTGATACTGTGTTGTCAAGTATTGTGATATTTATTTAATATTTATTATTTTGTCATGTTTATGTAGTATATATTGGAGGTGTTGACCCTTTGAGGGCTGTATGTAATGAAATTTCATTTTAATGTATGATTAGTGTACATTCAAAGTGACAATAAAGTTATTCTAAGTCTAACTATCAAATTAGGGAACTTTAATATGCAGTCCTTGGTGCTCTCTGAGTTTGATTGTTTTCTTGCAAACATTTCATTACCCAGCTAGGTAACACCATCAGCGTTAAAAGGGAATGGGTTTTGCTCTCTCTTTGTGTATAAGTGGTTTGCCTTGCCAGTGTTTGGGGGCATGGGGGTTCTCTTTGATAGTTCCTTGATTAGGGTTAGGGTTAATTAGGAAACTATTGTAGAAAGTTAGCACCCACCCCTCTCCTAGAAATATTTTAGGAAATATTAAAAAGGCAGAATATTATATTTCCCTAAAGGGAAAAATATGCTCTTGGAGACAGAAAGCAGCACCCAACTTCCTTAATAGCCCACAGCAGATGTTCAGCACTTAAGAGATAAAGAGATAGATCGCTCTATTCAGAAAGCAAATACTGCAGCCAGAAATCCATTCAAGACAGGATATTTTAAAATTCCCTGCAGCTTGAGATCTGAACAAAGGTAGGATTAGCCCTCAGCCACAATAGGAATTGCCCAACAAGCCCCTTCATTGCATCAGCCAAACTTCAACCAAGCTTAGCTCAGACAAACTCCTAGGAATTGTTCTTTACCCATATTTATTTTTATTTATTTTATTTTTGTCACAACAGTTTATATGAGCATAAGCATGAAACAACTATACAACATATAAGCGTATATATAATGAAAGGAAACAATAGGACTACTCTACTTTTGTGCTATAGAGCCAGCTACGACCCCTACATGGCCCCTATATGGCCCCATGGGAGTCTGACAACAGCCGATAGAATACATGGAACAGGAAGCTCAAGTGCAAAGCCCAAGAGAAGATATAAAACCCCCTCAGGCTCAACTCCATATGGTCAGCTACCCAGAATCACACAAGCTTGGTTCATCATCATTAAACCATCTTTCCAATCAGCCTTCATTTTGTGTCCCGTTCCTTTCTCCCTGCTTGGAACGGAACCAGATGGATATTTCTTCCCACACTATCCAATAAAGGAACTTTAGATGTGCAGTCCTTAGCGCTCCCTGACCTTCATTGTTTTCTTGCAAGACGTTTCATCAGGGTCTCCTGCTTTGGGGCTGGGGGGGGGTTGAACTAGATGACCTACAAGGTCCCTTCCAATTAATCTGTATACCCAAACGAGTGCTAGAAGAGGGGAATTAGCTTATTAGTAACCTTGACTATCACTAAATGTTTTTATCTTTTTATTCTTGAAGAACGTATTTTACTCTCCCTACGCACACTGAGAGCATATACAGCTAAGACAAATTCCTTATGTGTCCAATCACACTTGGCCAATAAAGAATGCTATTCTAGCCTTGTGGTGCAACCAAAACAATCTGGAACTGAACACACTCAAAACCGTTAGAAATGGTGGTAGACTTTAGGAAAAACCCTTCCATACTTCCACCTCTCACAATACTTGACAACACAGTATCAACAGTAGAAACCTTCAAATTTCTGGGTTCTATCATATCTCAAGATCTCAAATGGACAGCTAACATCAAAAACATCATTAAAAAAGGACAACAAAGAATGTTCTTTCTGCGCCAACTCAGTAAGCTCAAACTGCCCAAGGAGCTGCTGATCCAATTCTACAGAGGAATGATTGAGTCTGTCATTTGCACCTCTATAACTGTCTGGTTCGGTTCTGCAACCCAACAAGAAAAACACAGACTTCAGAGGATAATTAGAACTGCAGAAAAAATAATTGCTACCAACTTGCCTTCCATTGAGGACCTGTATACTGCACGAATCAAGAAGAGGGCCGTGAAAATATTTGCAGATCCCTCGCATCCTGGACATAAACTGTTTCAACTCCTACCCTCAAAACGACGCTATAGAGCACTGCACACCAGAACAACTAGACACAAGAACAGTTTCTTCCCGAAGGCCATCACTCTGCTAAACAAATAATTCCCTCAACACTGTCAGACTATTTACTGAATCTGCACTACTATTAATCTTCTCATCGTTCCCATCACCAATCTCTTTCCACTTATGACTGTATGACTATAACTTGTTGCTGGCAATCCTTATGATTTATATTGATATATTGACCATCAATTGTGTTGTAAATGTTGTACCTTGATGAACATATCTTTTCTTTTATATACACTGAGAGCATGTGCACCAAGACAAATTCCTTGTGTGTCCAGTCACACTTGGCCAATAAAAAAAAAAAATTTCTATTCTATTCTATTCTATTCTATTCTGTGGCTCCCTTTGCGGTCCACCACTGAACTCCCGGAGGGCGCCCGGTTGGAGAAGCTCGTCCCAAGCGGCCCCTAGACTCTCCCCCCCACCCTCTCCTTAAGCCCCGCCCCCTCCGTCCCACCCTGTTTACCACCCCGTGCACATGGCTCGCGCCCGCCTCCGATTGGCTCCGGCGGTCCGACCTGTCGCGCGGACGGCCAATGGCGGCGCGGTTCTCGCGCCACGGCCCCGTCCGGGGGTTGGCTGGGCTGGGCACTCGCGCGGGGTGGGTGGGGTGGAGGGCGGGGCTCGCGGGGTAGAGGCGGGGCGCCTGCGCGGCGGCGGCTGAGCCGGCGAGTCCGTCTGAGGCGGCGGCCATGGCGGGCCGGGGGTGGCCGCTGCTGCCGGTGAAGGCGCTGTCGGTGGCGCTGGGCGAGCCGTCCGGCGGCGCTCAGGGCTACCGCGGCGGGCAGGAGGTCTCCGGGCAGGTGTTGCTGGATCTGGCGGGGCCGTTGAGGCTCCGCGCCCTCCGCCTCGAGGCCTGCGGGGGCGCCCGGGCGGCTTGGACCGAAGCGCCGCCGATGCAGCCGCCGCCTCCTTCTCCTCCTCCTCCGACCGGGACCCGTCTGGAAGCGGAGGTGCCTTACCTGGAAGCCCGGCGGGAGCTGCTGCTGGCAGGCGAGCCGAGGGAGGGGCCGTGGGAGGGAGGGAGGGAGGAACGGCGCCCGGGGACTACCGCCCCCATCATCCCCGGCCGCGGCGTGTGGCACTGACGCCTCAGCAAGGAGCCTCTCGGCAAAATCCCCCACATACCGTCGAAGAGGCGGGACTGCCCTCCCCATCGTCCGCGGCCGCCCAGCCGGCGCAGGACTACACACCCATTTGCATCCCCAGCAGTTGTAGCCTTGCCTTCATTAGAAATTTGCTGTTAAGTGACTACAAGAGATTTAGAAACTCCCTGCCTATGCCTAGAAAATAGAAAAAAATTATAAGTAAATCAAAAATAATACTATTTATCCATCTAAAAAGAAGGTATTATATTGCATGAAGTTGGCTTTTCATTCCATGCCAGGTAGCTATCCAAAAACCAGTTTCAGCCCGTTTTTTAAAACAGCATAGCAAATCAGTGGCAGTATGCCTCTACTTCAAGCAAAGCACAGGATTTGGCGCATGGGGCCAGTTTCCCTCCTTGCTCCCTGCCTCCCTTCTGTAGACTTTTCTCTACACAGGAGGCATGAAATTCTTTTAATATTGCTTTCACCAGATGGAGCCCCTTTATTTGTGCTTTTAATCCATGAATAAAGGTTGATTAATGTGCGATACAGGTAGTCCTCGACTTATGACCACAATGGAACCCAATATTTCTGCTGCAAAGTGAGACATTTAAATGAATTTTGCCTCATTTTACGACCTTAAGTGAATCACTGCAGTTGTTAGTGACACAGTTGTTAAATGAATCTGGCTTCCTCACTGACGTCGCTTGTCAGAGGGTCAGAAAAGGTGATCACATGATCCCTGGGATACTGCAATCGTCATAAATATGAATCAGTTGCCAAGCGTCTGAATCTTAATCACGTGAATGGGGATCCACAACAGTCATAAGTGTGAAAAGCCCTAAGTCACTTTTTTCAGTGCCGTTGTACCTTTGAGTAGTCACTAAATGAACGGTTGTAAGTCAAGGACTACCTGTAATGTGAGTGAAGAGCCCTTTGGCTTGCCTTGCCCTTCCCTTTGGACAGCTTGGAAAACAAACCTTCAAAAGAAGAAAATTTCACAGGCCAGCCAAGATTTCTGGCTTGTATTTGACTTTTTTTTTAGACAAAGTTTTTCAACTGTTGGGCTACTTTACATTGGCAGGAAGTTATTGCAGTTGTGCAAATCAGTGGAGTGCTTCCATTCATAGATACCCTTGTAAGGCATACGGTGCCCTTGGGGTAGCTTACAACATTAAAATCTAATTAGTTCCCTGTCGTTCATGTTATCCCATTTAACTTCAGTCAATTTCATTGTTTTTTTAAAAAAACTCTCTCTGCATAAAGTGACATCACAAATGTTTTTCCCTTTTGAAAATAACAAAACACAAAGACACACATGCGTAGCTCTGTTTCTGCCTGTCTCTCCTCCATGCAAGATTTGTCTCTTCACCTACGCAATTTGGTGTTGATAATAGAAAATACAAAGCATGCGAAGCGCAGCAGAACTTTCTGTAATGTTAATTGAGTTCTGAAATGTTTGCTTACATTGTCTGGCTTGAAGAAGCTGTGCTCTTCCAGATGTTGCAGAACTACGGCAGAATGTTGTGTTCCTCAGCACAACCTGTCCCAATTTGTGGGGCTCAGCAGTTTCTGAAGGATCTCTGAAGGGTTTCCTGCCTTTGCCTGATAGGAAAAGGTCTATAAAATGGTTTAGCCCTTCTCACTGACCGTGAAGAATTTCCCTGCAGTCCTTTTTCACTCTGCTTTCTCTCGCTTCAGTGGCCATGCCTTTTGAGGATCTTGCAAGGAATAAAAGCAGTATAGATAGTCCTCAGCTTACGACCACAATGGAGCCCAAAATTCCCATTGCAATCAAAGACAATTGTTAAGTGAGTTTTGCCCCATTTTATAACCTTGCTTGCCATAATTGTTAAGCAAAGCACTGCAGTTTCTAAGTTAGTATCATCATTCTGTTGCTTCGAGGTACACAGATAGCATCTGTACCAGAAACAAATGTGTCAGTCAACAAGAGAACCAATCAGCTGCTCAGAATTTAAATACATCTCCAAATGAACAACCAATCGGACGACCACACTGGCACACAAGACATTTATAAACTAAGGAGAATAGGACAAGTTTGATGATGTTACCTAGTCTGGTAACGAAACGTTCAGAAATTAAATTGAAACAAACTTGGAGAGCAAACCACTGCCAAAAACAAATGTGTCTAATCACACTTGACCAAATAAACTATAAAGTAAAGTAAGAGACCTTACAACCCAGCCTGCCTCTGCCCACATCATGGTTCAGATGGATGTTGGACATCTCACCTCAGTTTGTTCAAATAACAGTAAGAAACCAGGGTTTAATGCAACTAAAGTAGAATTGCTGAATAGGAAAATACAGGTAGTCCTTGACTTACAGATCATAATGGATCCTGCCCATTACGGTCATAAGTCGTGACAGTCATAAAACAGATCACTCACATGACCAATCCACTTTTGCAACTTTTCTTTGTGGTGGACGTTAAGCAAATGCACCCACAATTTCTGGAAGTAAGCTGTTCAGCTTGTTAATTGTTCTCACAGTTAGGAAGTTTCTCCTTAGTTCTAGGTTATTTCTCTCTTTGATTAGTTTCCATCCGTTGCTTCTTGTCTGCCTTCCGGTGCTTTGGAAAATAGGATGACCCCCTTTTCTTTGGGGCAACCCCTTAGATATTGGAATTCTGCTATCATATCGCCCCTAGTCCTTCTTTTCATTAAAAGGTTGCCCAAAGTTAATTTTAGTTCTGTCATAGTTGTTGCCTATCAGCAGAAGCAAATAAAATTTTATTTAATAACTCCATATATTTATTACTGATTTCACTCTTTTGGGACTTTTAATAATGGCTATGATTAATAAGCATGGTTTTAAATATTTTTTTCTTTTGTCTATAGGTGATGAGGGCTTTATCCTTTTAGAAGCTGGGAAATACCAATTCCCTTTCAGTTTTCAACTTCCTCTCCAGTAAGTGATGCCACTTAAACTGAAATATTGGTTTTCATTGTAAATGTTCTAACAGAATCTCTGTAAACATTGTACCAACAGTATGCAAAGTGGATTAGACATAGTGCTCTCGTCTGTCATGATCCTGATTTTTAATTTTGATTTGCATTGTATTAAAATGTGTTTAAAAAAGTTAACAGTGAGTACCTGATAAATCCTTAAATGCAAAGAGTTGGACTTTAGGGCTACAGTAACTTTGTCCTTGATAATGACAGCAAGAAGCAAGGGATGCGCAACCCACTCTTCATCTAGAAGAGGCATTATAGAATACAATTGTGTTGCAGCAGAAATACGGATTTAGCAAAGGTACATTCGGCAGTTTGAATAAAGATGAAATCCTTAAATCCCAATTCTGTGAATAGCTGTAGCTTTAAATAAACTTGAATACCATTTGCATAGACTAGGCTGATTGAGAAACTTTGCTGGAGAAAGAAGGAAAATGCGATTAGGACAATGACTCAAGCAGACCAAATTTGCTGCTAGCAGTAGCATTTTTTTTTACTTCTGCTGTTGGCTAAGGTTGTTTGATGAATCAAATAGAGATTTAAATAGTTGAAAGTACACACCAGAAAGTATATATTTCCTCACCATCAAGTCAGAGCCGAAGAAGCTTCTTGGATAAGAAGCGAAATATTTTCAAAGAAAAAACAACAAAGTCCAGTTGCCTCTTGAAAAAGCACCTTTGAGACAAAAAGGCTCTGCGCATGCGCGAGAATGGTGGCGGTTTAGAAGAGCTCGAGTCGGCGATGGTGGCTTTCCCAGGAAATGGAGACTTCGGCTGACTCACCAGGCTTCTCCGGTCCCTCGGTGTGGGTATGATCTATCTGGCTGCCGCTGGAGAGGTTTGTGGCCTCTCGGGACATACGGCAGCCGAGAACGGGCCGAGGGACGGAGAGGCGGTCCGGAAGGGGCGGCCATTTTGGAGGCGGCGAGGAGGAGGCGAGAGGCGAGGGAGGCCTGCGGCCTGCGGCTTGTTGCGGGCTCCGGCCTTGGCTCCGGCCCTGCCCCAGCGGTGATTTCGGCCCTGCCCCAGTGGCGAGGAGGCGAGAGAGGCGAGGGAGGCCTGCGGCTGGTTGCGGGCTCCGGCCTTGGCTCCGGCCCTGCCCCAGCGGTGATTTCGGCCCTGCCCCAGTGGCGAGGAGGCGGCGAGGAGGCGAGAGAGGCGAGGGAGGCCTGCGGCTTGTTGCGGGCTCCGGCCTTGGCTCCGGCCCTGCCCCAGCGGCCCTGCCCCAGCGGTGATTTCGGCCCTGCCCCAGCGGCGATCCCAGCGGCGATTCCAGCGGCGACCCCGGCGATCCTGGCCAAGTTCCAGCGACGGGAGATCGTCGGCGGCGGTCCCGGCCTGGCTCTGACAGCTTCGGGTTGTGGATTTGAATCCCGACCCGTTTTCTGGCTGTCAGTGGGCCTGCCAGCTCCGTTGGCGCCAGCTCCATCGGCGCCAGTTTCTTCGGTGCTGGTTGGGCCCGGCGAGGCCTTGTGGACTGCGAGGCGCCTGCCCAACGGCGCCCTGTGTATGGCAGTCCCACCAATGGATGGGTGTGGTGAGGCCCTGGTGGGAGAGGAGGCCGGATCCATGGCTGAGGTTTGTCCCCTCTTGTGGCCTGTTTTGCGTGTCATCAAATGGCCCTTGGAGGCCTGGCTTGCTCCATCATATTTCTACCTCCCCTTCCCCCCCCCTCCCATACCGGACTTTGATCACCTAAACTGGTCGGTCATGCATGTCCATCTGCGGGTTATGGAGAGGATTGGACTGGATTGGAATAGCTTGGACTGGTCTATGGACCCGGACAGACCGATAGCCATTTCTACTTGACTAAGACCTTGTAAAACTATTCCCCATAGGCACACTATGGAGATTGCCGGCCTGTCTGTTCCTGCTCTGTCATCGCTATCCGGTCCCTGCTCCATCTGTCCTTTTACCAACTGGACTCCCGCTGGAAGATTCACCATTTTATTTCTTTGGGATTTTACCATCTTAGCATCCCTCGTCGATTCGCACTTTTTCTATGCGCTACACTGTACATGAACTCTTGCGCCTGCAGTGCCCCGCCTCAGGAATGGCCCATACCGCTACCAAGGGCCGGCCTCAATGACGGGTCTTGGGACCCACAGAGGTGGCATGCGAGAAGAAAGAGCCTTTGGGGGTTTTTAGACAGGGCAATTTTAAGGGGTGGGAGGGGTAGGGCGGGTGATGGGGGTAGCCCGTCGGGAGGAAACCAGTTCCAGCGCATGCTCGTGGCGACTGTCAAATGGGTTCGGAGGTTATGGAAGTGTGTTCCTTTGTGTGAGGTGAGTCTATTTGCACGGTAAGTGGGAGGGGCAGATATGGCGGAAGGGGATCGTGTCGATGCAAGGGGTCACGCGTTCGATGTATGCAGGCGATCGCGTGCCCGATCTGACTTCACCCGCTTCCGGATGGTCAAGACTCTCAGAGCCTGGGCCTTCGTCTGATGTTATGCAACGCACGGTCCGTGGCCAATAAGGCCCCTAATATATGATCTGATTCAGGGGTGCCACGGATATTATAGGCGCACGGAGACCTGGTTGGGTACTGAAGGGGGCGTGCCCCTGGTCGAGATGTGCCCACCGGGTTTCCGTGCATTCCATCAGCCGAGGGCCCAGGGTAGGGGTGGAGGGGTGGCGGTTGTTATTAAAGAGAGTCTAGAGCCGAGGGAGACCACTGTACCTCAGATTGCCGGGTGTGAATCCCTCTTTGTGAGGTGGGGTCGTAGATGTCAGTTGGGCTTGCTGGTCGCGTACCTGGCTCCTTGCTGCGTGACAGCTGCCCTGCCCGAGCTTCTAGAGGTGCTTGCCGGGGTGGCAGTGGAGACCCCCAGACTTTTAGTCATGGGGACTTTTAATCTGCCATCTGCTGGCTCGTCATCGACGGTAGCTCGGGAGTTCTTGGCTTCCATGACGGCCTTGGACCTGACTCAAGTAGTGGATGGCCCCACTCACATCGGGGAGGCACACTGGACCTGATTTTGTCTCTGGTCAGTGGTTGAGAGATCTGGACTTAAAGGAAATAGTCATTGAACCTTTGTCATGGTCAGATCACTCTCTCCTTCGCCTGGACTTTCTGACCGCTACCCAACACCGCAGGGAGACGGAACCAGTACGTTGGTACCGTCCCAGGCGCCTAATGGACCCAGAGAGGTTTCAGACGGAGCTTGGGCCACTTCCTGAGGGTCTGGCTCACGGCACGGCAGAGGAACTAGCTGCAGCCTGGGAACGGGCTGCGGCTGGGGCCTTAGACCGTGTCGTGCCTTTGCGGCCTCTGACCCGGCGCAGATCCCAACCGGCTCCTTGGTTCTCCGAGGAGCTGAGGGGATGAAACGCCGGAGAAGGCGCCTAGAGAGTTCCTGGAGGTCCAGCCGTTCAGAGGCTGATCGGACACTAGTTAGATCCTATACTAGGACCTACCTAGTGGCACTGAGGGAAGCGGCGTTGCTACGCCTCCTCCCTCATTGCGTCGGCAGATAACCGCCCAGCTGCCCTGTTTCGGGTGACCCGCTCCCTCCTTCACCAGGGGGAGCGGGATGACCCGTTGCAGGGGCGTGCTGAGGAGTTTAACGGTTATCTATACGATAAAATCGTTCAGCTTAAGGACGGTCTGGACCAAAATTGTGGCGATTCGGATGGGGCGTCCGAGGGCGGTCTTGGTGATGTTGTCTGGGATGAGTTTGACCCTGTGACTCCCGAGGACATGGACAGGTTGCTGGGTAGACTGAATGCCACCACGTGTTTACTGGACCCGTGCCCCTCCTGGCTGGTGCTGGCCACTCGGGAGGTGACACGAGGCTGGCTCCAGGGGATTACGAGTGCTTCCTTGTTGGAGGGAGTCTTTCCGGCCGCCTTGAAAGAGGCGGTGGTGAGGCCCCTCCTCAAGAAGCCTTCCCTGGACCCGGCTGTTTTAGGTAATTATCGTCCGGTCTCCAACCCGTCAGCGGCGAAGGTTGTAGAGAGTATGGTGGCATATCAGTTTCCCCTGCACCTGGAGGAAACTGTCTATCTAGACCTGCTCCAGTCCGGTTTCCGCCCGGTTACAGCACTGAGACGGCTTTGGTCGCGTTGGTGGATGATCTCTGGAGGGCCAGGGATAGGGGTTGTTCCTCTGCCCTGGTCCTATTAGACCTCTCAGCGGCTTTCGATACCATCGACCATGGTATCCTGCTGCGCCGGTTGGGGGGATTGGGAGTGGGAGGCACCGTTTATCGGTGGTTCTCCTCCTATCTCTCCGACCGGGCGCAGGCGGTGTTGGCGGGGCAGAGGTCACCCCGCGCGCCTCACTTGTGGGTGCCGCGGGGTCGATTCTCTCGCCTTCTGTTCAACATCTATATGAAGCCGCTGGGTGAGATCATCAGTGGTTTCGTGTGAGGTACCAGCTGTACGCTGATGACACTCAGCTGTACTTTTCACACGGGCCCTCCCCAATGAAGCTATGGAGGTCCTGCCCCGTTGTTTGGAAGCCGTAGGGGTCTGGATGGGGAGAAACAGGCTCAAGCTCAATCCCTCCAAGACAGAGTGGCTGTGGATGCCGGCATCCCGGTACAGTCAGCTGAGTCCACGGCTGACTGTCGGGGGCGAGTCATTGGCCCCGGTGGAGGGGGGGCGCAATTTGGGCGTTCTCCTGGATGAACGGCTGTCTTTTGATGAACACCTGACGGCCGTCTCCAGGAGAGCTTTCCACCAGGTTCGCCTGGTGCGCCAGTTGCGCCCCTTTCTAGACCGGGATGCCCTATGCACGGTCACTCACGCCCTTGTGACCTCTCGCCTGGGTTACTGCAATGCTCTCTACATGGGGCTCCCTTGAGGGGCATCCGGAGGCTACAGTTAGTCAGAATGCAGCTGCGGGTGATAGAGGGAGCCCCTCGTGGCTCCCGAATGACACCTATCCTGCGCAGGCTGCACTGGCTGCCTGTGGCTTTCCGGGTGCGCTTCAAGGTTTTGGTGAACGTCTTTAAAGCGCTCCATGGCATAGGGCCGGGCTACTTACGGGACCGCCTGCTGCTACCGAATACCTCTCACCGACCCGTGCGCTCTCACAGAGAGGGACTCCTCAGGGTGCCGTCGGGGCGACAGTGTCGGCTGGCCGCGCCCAGGGAAGGGCCTTCTCTGTGGGGCTCCGCCCTCTGGAGCGACCTCCCCAGGACTTCGTCAACTTCCGGACCTCCGAACCTTTAGCATGAGCTTAAAACTTACTTATTTATCTGCGCTGGCCTGGGTTAGTTTTTAAATTTATGGGTTTTTAAATGGGTTTTAGTTTTAAATTTTAATTGTGGCCAATTTTAATAAGTTTTTTAAGTGTATTTTAAACTGTATTTATATATTGTCTATTTTACTTGGCTGTGAACCGCCCTGAGTCCTTCGGGAGAAGGGCGGTATACAAATTTAATAAATAAATAAATAAAATAAAATAAATAAACCGTGACCTGGATGGCTGAGAATCTCCATAGACAGATACACCAGAAAGTTTTCTGTGCATCAGATCTTTTAGTATTTGTTGCCAGTTATAAAAAAAAATAAACTATGATACTGTCGCAGTAACGTGCATTTTACTTGATGTTCAATATGCATTTAAGAGTTCAAAATAACTTTGTTACGCCTTCCTGAAGCAACCACAGACAACAGCCGCCTTTTGGGACTTCACACTTTATCTGACCCACAAGTAAGGCGTCAATCCCGAGCCATCATAACGTGCCAGAATCTGAATTCTGTTCCACATAATTTGTTCACCCGTAGTCATGTGGCATGCACACGGCAATCTCTCATGACCTCTGAGCATCTCGTAAATATGCCTGCCAACACCACAAGGGACTTTCACAACCTCCCTTGTGGTGTTGGCATCTGAGCAGGAAAGTCATAAACAGTTGCCTAGGATAAGTCAGGCTCCACCAAGAAAAATGTGCTAAACTCGCCATTTCTTTGTCTCGTTTTCAGCCCCTTGGCGACCTCTTTCACAGGGAAACACGGCAGCATTCAGTACTTTGTGAATGTAACCCTGGAAAGCGCCAGTGGCCCCCATCAGACGGCGTCGAGGGAGTTTCAAGTGATCAGCCACATTGATGTCAATTCGCCTGTTCTCTTGGTAAGAGCCCCGCACGTCGAGCCCCGGGGAGATCAGGAGGTTCAGGCAGTTCAAAAGAGTACAGGTAGTCCTGGACTTGCAACAGTTCATTTAGCGACCATTCAAAGTTACGACGAGGCAGGAAAAAGTGACTTATGACGCTTTATCATACAATACAATATAATGCACTTTGCAGACCATCCACACACCATGGTGGAGTCATTCACAGAAAAGAATAAAGCCCACCACTCACACCCACACCCACACCCACCATATTTTTAAGTACAATGCCATTCTTCTCATTGTACCACATTGTTCTGAAACTCTACAGCCTGTACGGTCTTCAGATGTTCTTTTCAAAAAAACTTAAAACACCAAAACAACATTCCTGCTTTCAAATAGTGAATCGTTATGAACACAGATGAGTTTCACTACAAATACAGGTAGTCCTCGACTTACAGCAGTTCATTTAGTGACCGTTCAAAATTACAACAGCCCTGAAAACAGTGACTTGCAACCGTTTTTTACACTTACGGCCGTTGCCAGCATCCCCGTGGTCATGTGATCAAATTTCGCCCGCTTGGCAACTGACTCGTATTTATGACCATTGCAGTGTCCCAGGGTCGCCTCCCGACAAGCAGCTTCAATAGGGCAGCCAGATTCACTTAACAGCCCTGTTACTCACTTAATAACCGCAGCGATTCACTTAACAAGCGTGGCAAGAAAAGTCGTGAAATGAGGCAAAATTCACTTAACAAATGTTTCAGTGGGTTCAACTGTGGTCGTAAATCTGTATATCTGTAAAGATTTATTACGAGCACGCAGGGACTCGGGACTTATGACACATTTGACCTGTCCCTCCGGCTCTGCCTGGTCATCTCCTATAGCCCCTTCGCACACTCCTTTATCCCTAGCTACAGCCTGGCCCTAGATTAGATTAGATTAGATTAGATTAGATTAGATTAGATTAGATTAGATTAGATTAGATTAGATTAGATTAGATTAGATTAGATTAGATTAGATTAGATTGAGTTGGAAGGGACCTTGTAGGTCATCTAGTCCAACCCCTGCCCAAGCAGGAGACCCCACACCATATCTGACAAGTGGCTGTCCAGTGTATTCTTGAAAAACTCAACAACATTAATTTTGGGCTCAGTTGTGGTCGTAAATCAAGGACTACCTGTAGTTATTTATCTTTCATACAGGTAGTCCTTGACATACAACCATTCATTTAGAAGCTCCCACAACTTCTGAAGCTGTTCCGTTGGTTGATTGTTCTCACTGTCAGGAAATTCCTCCTTATTTTGGACTCTGCCTTTCCAGTGAGCTCCCTTCTAGGTTTTCCTCTATAAATAGATATCCCCAGGGATGCGAATTGCAAAGAACATTGACTACCTCACAGCTGTCCTGCCAGAAGTTGCTTCAGGAAGGGTTTTGAATAGCAGCAGCCCAGATTGGCATGGATTTAGTTTTCTCACAGTAATGACATTTACAGGGCAAAGTTAAAACCCTCTTCAGGAATAGTTAGCTGGGGAATAATCATTGTAATTACAGGTAGTCCTCAACTTACAATAGTTCATTTCGTGACCATTCAAAGTGACAACGGCACTGAAAAAAGTGACTTATGACCATTTTTCACAGTTACCTTTACAGGTTCCCCGAGATCACGTGATCAAAATTCAGATGCTTGGCAGCTGGTTCATATTTATGACGCGTGCAGTGTCCCTTGGTCACGCGATCTGCTTTTGCAGCCTTCTGACAAGCAAAGTCAGTGGGGAAGCCAGGTTTACAGTGTAACTAACTTAACCACTGCAGTGATTCACTTAACAACTGTGGCAAGGAAGGTCATAAAATGGGGCAAAACTCACTTAGCAAATTTCTCACTCAACAACATTAATTTTGGGCTCAGTTGTGGTCGTAAATCAAGGACTACCTGTAGTTATTTATCTTTCATACAGGTAGTCCTCGACATACAACCATTCATTTAGTGACTGAAGTCTACGGCACTGAAAAAAAGTTACCTATGACCGTTTTTCACACTTATGACCGTTCCAGCATCCTGTAGTCACATGATCAAAATTCAGCTGACTCATGACGGTGTCATTGTCCCGGGGTCATATGATCCTTTTTTTGCGACGTTCTGAGAAAGTCAATGGAAAAGCCAGATTCGCTTAACAACCTTGCTACTATCTTAACAACTGCTGCAGTGGTTCCCTTAGCAACTGTGGCAAGAAAGGTCGTAAAATGGCACAAGATTCACATAACAATGGTCTTGCTTTAGCAACAGAAATTTTGGGCTCAATTGCGGTTGTAAGTCAAGGACCCACCTAGGTATAGTCATAGAAATAACCCCGAGAGCCCACTTAGTTGCAGCATCCCCAAAGTCCCTTGGTCGAAGTTAGGATCCTGGCAACTGGCTTGTATCTGTGACAGTTTCACACCTCATTTGAAGGAAAAGCTAAGCAGTGAGCTCATTTTATGAAAAGATAACCTACGCCTATCCGGTAGCAAAGAATCGCAGAGCTCTTGCAAAAAAAAACAAAAAAACACACACAAAAGGCTTCCCTTTCAAAATATTTGTTTGCAACTACTGTAGAAAAACCAACGATAGAAAAATTCTCTGTTACTTTGGAAACTTTCCAGCAATCTCAAGCCACTGAGAAAGAAAGCAGAAGAGTAACCTTAAAAATAAACAAACAAACTTCCCGTGTTTTCATTTCCACTCTATTGTTAAAGAAAAGCAGTATTTTCCCATAGGGTAACCTTTTGTTTCCATTTAAATGGGAAACAGGACTCATAAGCTGTAAAACCACATGGTTCTTAGGAAGGTGTCCAAAGCAGAGTGCATTTCTACTGTGGCAAAAGGAGTAGGGCATATCTTTTTATCAAATCAGAGCTGGAAGGGACCTTGGAGGTCTTCTAGTCCAGGGGTCTGCAAACTTGGCTCTTTTAAGACTTGTGGACTTCAACTCCCAGAGCTCCTCAGCCAGCAAAGCTGGTAAAGCCAAAACAAAGCTGGCTGAGGAACTCTGGGAGTTGAAGTCCACAAGTCTTAAAAGAGCCAAGTTTGCAGACCCCTGTTCTAGTCCAACCCAAAGCAGGAGATGACCTTCGTGTGTCTTCATGTCTTGACCCTCTGAAAATCAAAATCCCAAATCTGCAGAGTCGCCATGAGTTCTTTTCATGCACTCCAGAAAAGATGCATTTAATATTCCACAGTCCTTTACAATAATGTTATTTTAGTGATCATAATAACTAACATTGATTGCCAACCTGAGGTATCTGATGGCTGCATCAGAGGACAAGGAGCCAGCATGTGCTTTGAGGGACGTATGTGTGGGTGTGAATTTGTCTTCTTCAGCAGACTGCAATTGAGAAGGGTGGAGAGGACCTCATATCTTTTTCAAAACTATTCCTTCCAAAAATTAAAAAACTCCACTCTGCAATACAGGTAGTCCTCGACTTAATGACCACAGTTGAGCCCAAAATGTCTGTTACTAAGCGAGAGAATTGTTCGTTTTGTCCCACTTTACCAACTTTCTTGCCACAGTTTTTTTTTAAAAAACACCTGTTCATTTAACAAGGTTGTGAAATGAATCCGGCTTCCCCAATGACTTTGCTTATCAGATGGTTGCAAAAGGGGATCACCCAACCTCAAGGCACTGCAACCGTCATAAATATTGCCAAATGACTGACTTTCCGATCATGAGGCCATGCAATGGTTCTAAGTGTGAAAAACGGTCATAAGTCACTTTTGTCGGTACCGTTTTAACTTTGAAGGGTCACTAAATGAATGGTTGTAAGTCAAGGACTTAACTTTTTCCGCGGTGTGGCTCAGGCTGTAAGAAGCCTGTTATTAAAAACACAGCTGCTTGCAATTATTGCAAGTTCAAGTCCCACCAGGCCCAAGGTTGACTCAGCCTTCCATCCTTTATAAGGTAGGTAAAATGAGGACCCAGATTGTTGGGGGGGCAATAAGTGGACTTTGTATATAAAAGTACAAATAGAATGAGACTATTGCCTTACACAATGTAAGCCGCCCTGAGTCTTTGCAGAAGGGTGGGATATAAATGTAAATAAATAAAAAAAAACCTGTAGAATCATTGTGGAGCTCACCAAGAGTATTTGAGAAGTAGAGCAACATGCCTGGCATGAGGAACCGTCTCTTGCTGCTCACATCTACCATTAGATCTGCAGGCAAGGCAAGGCAAGTTGCAGGTCCCATCCCTTAGGGAGGTACACCTGGTGGGACCCTGAAGAAGGGCCTTCTCCGTGGTGGCTCCCTCTCTCTGGAACATCATTCCCCCAGAGATTAGAATAGCCACTAGACTTTCTGGTTTTTCATTGAAGAACATTTCACTTCTCATCCAAGAAGCTTCTTCAGCTGTCTTTCTAAAGAAGAAGAACCGTGTCAGCTGAAGAAGCTTCTTGGATGAGAAGTGAAACGACTTCAAAGAAAAACCAGAAAGTCCAGTTGCCTCTTGAAAAAGCACCTTTGGGACAACCATGACCTGGATGACAGAGAACTTCCACGGACATTCATGGATTCTTATTCTTGCCCCTTTTTGCAGAGTCCTGTAAGACAAACTCAAGATAAAATGGTTGGGTGCTGGTTTTTCACTTCAGGTCCAGTTTGTTTGAGTGCCAAAATCGATAGGAAAGGGTTTTGTAACGGTAAGTATATTCCCTTCACGCTATTATGTTTGGCTTTGGAATATGCTGGGAATGCTGTTATTTATGAATTTATAGAAATCCTGGGTTTCTAGCAAAAAACAGATTTAGAAAGAGAAACCTAGTAAGCCTATATACGTGTGACTAAATCAATTTAATTTCCATCGTAATAAGTATGAGCTTAAGGCCCGCTGTCATAATGAGTGCTTACATTTTACAATGTGTTAGCTTAGAGAGAAGAACTAAAACAAGAGAGAGAGAAAAATAGCCAGAGGGAGCTGTCCTAAAAATGAGAATCTTTTTCATCATAATAGATTAGTTTACAAATGTAGCATTTTTTCTCATGTTGCCTATTGCAGAATTAGATTTTTTTTTCCTGGCTTGAATATTACCGACAATAACATCTATGTTCAAAGGCATACTTAAGAAAAGACTGTTCTACAAATGAGGAGGCTGTGACTTGTGTAGGTACAATATAACTTACTTAGTGTTCCTGGGTTCTTTTCTTTGGCTCTAGGTGAAGTTATACCAATTTATGCAGAAATCGAAAATTGTTCGTCGCGGCTAATTGTGCCGAAAGCTGCCATTTTTCAAATACAGACTTACGTAGTTAGAGGGAAAACAAAGACTTTTCGTCAAATGGTTGCCAACGTGCGAGGGAACCACGTTGCCTCAGGAAGCACAGATACCTGGAATGGCAAAACTCTGAAAATTCCACCTGTCACCCCTTCTATCCTTGACTGCTGTATTATAAGAGTGGAATATTCCTTGGCTGTGAGTATGGCTTTCACCCGGTTCAATCAGTCGGGATCCACAGATTGGAATGCAAGAGACAATCAGTCTTACTGATTTTGCCTAGCCTTAGAAACTAAGAAGAATGGAGCTACTGCGATTTTAGTAGGAGACCATTAGAAGATCACAATCTATTGAAAGGGGCCTTGGAGATCTTCTAGTCCAACCCTCTCCTCAAGCAGGAGACCCTGTGTCATAGTGTGTACAGCGTGACTACTATTTTGAGACAACCCAGGAGCAAAATACAGGACACAGAGGCTTGTCTGTATACAGACCAGTGCATAGTGGTCTGTAAACCACTATAAACAGTGGTTTATATGCAAGACTTCTACATACATACATACGTGTGGTTGGCACATACAGGCAAGCAATCAATCTTCAACTCTACACCAGGAACTACAATGCAGATAGAACACAATGAGGAGAGTGATACACGAGGAGAGAGCGAGAGATGCCCTCACATGGCCTCCCTTATATAGACAGCTTCTTAAAGTGGCAGTAACGCTGTTGACTCATCCTCAGTTCACCATCTTGATTTACAGCCTTACAACGTCTGGTCAGCTTTAAATCTTCATTACCCTGACACCTTATATCAGGGGTCTGCAAACTTGGCTTTTTTAAGACTTGTGGACTTCAACTCCCAGAGCTTTGCTGGCTGAGGAACTCTGGGAGTTGAAATCCACAAGTCTTAAAAGAGCCAAGTTTGCAGACCCCTGCTATAGACCTTTGAAAAATCCTGATTTCCTATTGCTATAAGAATCTGAACTACTAACGGTCAAGGCAAATTGGTAGTAGATAAAGAGTCAACAGAATTCAAGGAAGGCTGGACTTAGATCTCTTGAGGTATGAAGGGACTGATGGTGCATTTGAAAACCTTAAGCCCCAAGCCCCAAAGAAAGCATTATTTGTTTAGAATACAATAGAATGAGCTGGAAGGGACCTTGGAGGTTTCTTTGTTATTTGTAGCTCACCTTTATCATTTTTACAAATAACTCAAAGTATCAAACATATCTAACACATTTTCCTCCTATTTTCCCCGCAACACCCGGATGGCTTTTGTGTTTAAGGCAGGACTTTAACTCAGAGTCTCCTGTTTTCTAGTCTGATGCCCTAACCCAGGGGCCTGCAAACTTGGCTCTTTTAAGACTTGTGGGCCAGCTGGCTGAGGAACTCTGGGAGTTGAAGTCCACAAGTCTCTAAAGAGCCAAGTTTGCAGACCCCTGCCCTAACCACTAAACCAGACTGTCTCCTTTTTGTTGAACTACT
Organism: Ahaetulla prasina; assembly: GCF_028640845.1. Taxonomy (NCBI): domain Eukaryota; kingdom Metazoa; phylum Chordata; class Lepidosauria; order Squamata; family Colubridae; genus Ahaetulla; species Ahaetulla prasina. The sequence continues at coordinate 5,364,154 of NC_080551.1, read as the reverse complement.
TTAATACTGCTGTCTAGATATGTCCATGAGGTCAACAGGAGCTTAACTCAGAAGAGATTCAATATTACAAGGCAACTAAATGAAGTGAGTGAAAAAAAATTTCTTCTGAAATAGGCCAGAAAGCCCCAGGATATGTCTTAAGAGAGGGGATTCCTTTTGCAAAACTCTTAGGCTTCATCCAAAATTATTGTGTTTGTGGGTATTTCCTGAAAATTGCTTGGAAAATTATAAACTTGGTTCCCCTCTGGCAAATTGTTTAAAGTGTCTTCTCTCTCATCACAGGTGTATGTTCATATTCCCGGTGCCAAAAAGCTGATGGTTGAATTGCCTTTGGTCATTGGCACAATTCCATGCACTGCTTTTTCCAGCAGGAACTCAGCTCTTGTCAACCAGCTGGCTATGGATATGAGGTGGCTGGCTCAGACACTGCCAGATCATCCAGAAGGTGCATCCCTGGGCTATATTTTTTCTCATCGTTTGGGGCTGATTTTTTTTTTTTTAATTCCAAGGGAAAAACAAATCTTGAAAACATTTCAACAGAAAGCTGGTATACTGAGGGAAGTGTTTGACTTGGACTGGAGAGAGTGAAACTGATAAATAATCAATTTGTCTATAAAACCTTTTTTGGAAGCCTAGATCAATTGCTGTTTTTCACCGAAATCTTAAAAGAAGATTGTTGAAATATAATGCCAAGTTTTCTTGGCACGCCTTTGAAACTGGATAAGATGTTTTATAATGGGTTGGATAAAAATCAGTTATTTTACTCAAAATATGTACATGCAAATTGGTTGGGTTTTTTTAATGTTCAATCATTTGATGATGGTATCAATACAATATTTGCATTTCAGGGTTGAACTGTGGAATCTTTGGTGTTCTCTGAGCTTGATTTTCTTGCAGACATTTCATGACCCAACTAGGGAACATCATCAGTGCTAGAAGGTTAGCACACTCCCAGCATTGATGATGTTGCCTAGCTGAGTAATGAAAATGTCTACAAGAAAACAACAAAGCTCAGAGAGCACCAAGACCCCACAATAACAGCTTGGTCAGGCTTGGCCCATTGAACGTTTAGGAAAGAAAGACCATTTTGTAGCAAAAGGTTTATTTTTACTGAAGTCAAGTGGTTATGACATAAGCAAAGTCTGCCTTTCCTCCTCTTCCCCGGCCCTCCCCCCTTGATCAGTTTGTGAGTGTCCAGTGGTATTTGAATTAGGTGTTTTGGTCACAGCTTTAAGGTTTGGCGCCTCTTTGGTGGAGTTTCACATTCCATTCTCAAGCTCATGTCCCTGATGGGCTAGTCTGTTCCAGATTGGAACCTCTGGTTCCTGTCACCCTGGCATTACCCCTTCTACCATCCCATTCTCTCCCCCCCCCCCATGTTTTATGGCATACCAGTGAAGCAAAATCAGTTGAAGCTGGCAGACCTGACAATTTTTTATTCTGAAATCAATGGGCTCTCAGTGTTGTTTCTGTGACTATATCAATTTGCACAAAGTGCAAGCTGAATAGAGTATTGTTCCAAGCTTGCTTAATGTGACACTGGGCCTAGCATGTTGGTCCATTGGGAGGAAAAAGTAGATTCTTTAGGAAAGGATTGAATACTCTAGAAAGGAGGTAGACGTTTTTATTGTAAAACTTTATCCAAGGCTGAATAAAAGAGGCAAGTATTTGTTCCTGCGTCAATATCAAGTTCTTTAAAATCATGTAAAAGACACTCTGTGTTATTTGTAAATGATGGGCTTAGTTATTCGATTTGTACCATTGCTTAAAAAAATATGGAGAGAAATGATCAGTAGCAACCTTTACTTAAGTCACAGATTTAAAGTAAGGTTTTCTTCCTGTAATTTTAACTGCTCTTGATCGTTGTTCGTCTTTTCATCCAGGCATGGATAGTCTGTTCTTTGAATTCAAGCCACTCTTTAAGAGCTGATGTTACACTAAAATTATATCATGGCTGCATTTTGGATCGTCAGTCATCATAATTACAGCTTAGGAACTGATTGATGTGCAGAAGAAAATCACTGTAGCATGATTTTACTTTGATGGAGATAAAGAGTTACATGTCCATGCACATGTGTTTGTTTCCCTAGCACCACCCAATTATGCTGACATTGTATCGGAGGAAGAATACACAAGGCATGTTACTGTTTATCCAACTTCGGTGGATTGTGACGAACAGCTGCATTGTCCTATGCTCGCCTACATCCAAGAATTCCGATTTCAGCCGCCTCCTCTCTATTCAGAGGTAACAGACACACTCGATTGCAATCTTGAAAGCTCCTCCACAACTCTTATGTCAATTCATGAATCCCAAACAGTAAATACTTCTATTTTTCTGTGCAGATTGACCCCTATCCCACTGAAGTAGAAGACAATCGGCTGGTTTCACTCATGGATTAAGGGCGATTCCAAAAAAACTTTGGTTTGGGGTTTTTTCCCTATTGCCTCTGCTTGAAGCAAAGCTTTTTTGATTTTCTCCCATTAAAGCAATTTAAAATTGGAGCAGGCACTAGAAGACCTGTCAAAATGAATCTTGAACAAGAAGGGAAGCGTGGAAGAATGTGTTATTGAAGTCATTGGCCCACGCAACGAAGCCTGGACACTTTTTTGGTCAGATACTTATTATTTATTAAATTTTTATCCCACCCACTCCCCTATACGTTGACCCTGGGCCATATCTGAGAAGAAAGTAAGTTTAGGTCGTGGTGCCTCTTCTTAGTAGCGGTCAGGATATTTCAGAAAGCACTAAAACAACCCGCTACAGAAGGTCTGCCTTTGGGAATACAAATATTTGCATCTGTATCCAGGTACAAGAATTTCTGGCCTGGAACATTGAACTCCCTACCAAGATTATGTGAGATTTTGACTCCGCAGATTATTATTTATTTTTTTTTCACACGGACATATCATTCCTAAGATGAATAATCACGGAGCGATACTGTGACATTTTTACCGAGTGAGTGATATTAAAAATTCTCTATGCAAGGTTGCATAGGCGGAAGATTGGTGTCACTGCCAGCTTTGGAAATTGCAATTTTAGAGCTGAGGCTGGATTTCAAGAGTCGCTTTGCTCCACACTTCAGTTTGTTGAAACTTCTTCTTTTTTTTTTTCCTGCTTCAACAACATGGCATGATTTGACAAGGGGTCAGGACAACCCAAACTTTCAATCAGGACTTTTTCAGCAACTTGAGATGCTGTGTCAGACTCGCCATGACTTAATCCTCTAAGTAAAAACGATCCTTGGCTCAGATCTTTGGGATAGGTACAGATTTTGTGCACCAATTTCCCTAAATTAAACTTTTCCCTCCCTTAACTGTCTTCCCATCACCGACCCCTCCCCAGTGACCAATCAGGTACAGGCAAGATGTTTTCAGAACGGTCAGTTCAAGCATAGGCTGGTATGCAGCTACCTTCTTCTCCTAGCCGGGTGACCTTGAAGCAGCCTCTTGGGGAGATACAGAAGTTATTTTCGCTTTCCCCCCAAGCATCCAACCTTTCCCAGAGTTCATAGCAGACTGTCAGCGCATGGCAGCAATGCAAGCATAAGGTGGCAGCTGACATGCTGCTGCTTTGGCACTTAATATCAGCTAAGCTGAACATAACAAGGATGCTTTTGCACTCTTTAAAAACTTGCATAATGAATGATGAAACTCTATAGGAATATATCCATGGAATGATAAAAGAGCCTGTAAAAATAAAAAACCCTCCCTCCTTCCTTCCTGGAATGGGAGTTGAGACCAAAAATATTTTCCACTGAGGCCAACTTGCCTTTCTTAGGGTTAACAGAATCCAAACAGGGAGCATTATTAACAGGCCCAGATAATTTTCTGTGAAGTTTTATGGGAAATGAATTACAGGTACTGTGACACGTGGATTGAAGATTTAGCATGAAATTATTATGGTGCAATTATTCTTTAATTTGTTTCTCAGGTCAGCGTGCTTTGCTCTGAGGGTAAAGTCTTATAATCTTCTTTCTTAATTTCTGGAAAATTCTGTACTGTAACCTTTTATAAGCTTTGCACTACAACTCATGTCCAGAAATATTGCCCACGTTTCCATCCATAAACCGGCGGTCCTCGACTTACAACCACAAAATTGCTGTTGCCAAGCGAGACAGTTGTTAAGTGAGTTTTGCCCCGTTTCACAACCTTCCTTCCCGCAGGTTGTTAAGTGAATCACTGTAGGTGCTAAGTGAATAGCACGGTTGTTAAGTGAATCTGCCTTCCCCATTGACTTTGCTTGTCAGAAGGATCCCATCACATGACCCTGGGACACTGCAAAGGTCATAAATCAGTTGCCAAGTGTCTGAATTTTGATCACATGTCCATGGGGATGCTGCAACGGCCGTCAGTGTGAAAAACAGCCATAAGTCACTCTTTTCAGTACAGTTGTAACTTTGAACAGTCACTAAATGAACTGTTGTAAGTCAAGGACTACCTGCACTAAAACCAATAGCTCGGCAGATTGAGAAATGCCCTATTTTCTTCATTGGTAGGCCACACTGGCCATCTGCACTTTGGCGCTTTTTCTTTGTCTTTGAGCCGTGGTGGCGCAGTGGTTAGAATGTAGTACTGCAGGCTAATTCTGCCGGCTGCCTGCAGTTCGGCAGTTCGATTCTCACCAGGCTCAAGGTTGACTCAGCTTTACGTCCTTCCGAGGTTGGCAAAATGAGATTTGCTGGGGGCAGGATGCAGACTCTTTAAACCGTTTAGAGAGGGCTCTAAAGCAGCGTGAAGTGGTATATAAGTCTTAAGCGCTATTGCAATTGTTACTGCTATCGTCTTTCAGAAGTTTTGGGTTTGGACTAACGGTATCTATACCCCGATCTATTGTTGCACATATGCCCTACATTTTTGAATGTTCCTCTATGGCAGAGGTCTTCAAACTTGGCAGCTTTAAGACTTGTGGACTTCAACTCCCGGAATTCTATTCTATTCCAGCTATGCTGGCTGGAGAATTCTGGGAGTTGAAGTCCACAAGTCTTAAAGCTGTCAAGTTTGAAGACCTCTGCTCTATGCCGCGTGCCCAGATGAAAGTCAGGGCGACAAGCTTGGAGGATGGCGCAGCATATGTCCTCTTGCAAATGTTAACACCCTGGTTGCAAGCTGAATCCTAAATAGAAGCGCCTTATTCGGGCCTGTGCATAATAACTCAGCAAAGTGGGTTTTGAATTTTTTTTTACTTTTTACCAACCTTTCATGACATTTGACGGACTAGGTGGCTAAGACACTGAGCTTGTCAATCAGAAAGGTCGGCAGGTCGGCCATTTGAATCCCTAGTACAGGTCTCCTGCAGTGAGTTGGACTAGTTGACCTCCAAGGTCCCTTCCAACTCTCTTACTGTTACATTTGAAGAACCGAAAGGAGAGAGGTACTCTCAAGCTGTGTTTCTTAAGTTTGGCAAGCTTAAACTGGCTTGCTGGCTGGGGAATTCTGGGAGTTGAAGTCCACCTATTTTCAACTCCCCAAGCTTGAGTTTAGGCAGTGGAGGCAACAACCAGCACAAGGTTGTTTTCCAGTAAAAATGAAGCCAGGTGTTCTGTTTAAAGAGCAGCCTCCTCAGAAAAGAGAACCAAGTTACTTAGAAACCATTCTCTCTTCCTCTGTCCCCATTAAATAAACTTTCGCCAGCCTTCTAAGCCCATCCATCCTCCAGGCTTAGTTTTGAACTGTGGTTAACGAAACGGGGATTTTGTTTCCTCCCCAAAAAAAGCGGGGGAAATGGTTTGAAGGGACATTGTAGCCTCTTGCTTTCTGCAGGAGGTCAAGGAACATCCAGGCAACATCTTCCATTTCTGAATAAAAGAAGTTGCACAACTTGGTTGCACAACAACTTTGGAAACTGACTTGCTGCCTTTTAAGCAGTCGTCTAAAAGGGATGCAAGAAAACGCATTTCAAATCCTGTCTCTTGCTCTTCAAACCAATAATTCTGTTTATATCTTTGAAAGACAGTCCAAAAGAGGAAAACCGCACCAAATCCTTTAATGGCATCACCAAGGCCTTCTTAAAAAGAAACGAAATGCCTTTTGTTTTGCTTTTCAAGTCAAAATGTAGAGGAAACCAAGTTTCCTTGCTTAAACTTTTTTTTAAATTTCTTGAAGAGCAATAATACAATGGTACAAAATGCACGTCTTAAAAAGGTTGAAGCCATGATAATTATTTGGTGCTTTCAGGGGCCAATTAAAATACTGGTAAGAGCTGGCTATTGATATTACAAAGATCATATATCAAAAGGAGAAGATCAGCACAAATCAAGGTGATGGTCTTGAGATCACGTATATCATGCAAGTCATGCGTGGCCTTAATATTGTTAAAACAAGAAAGGGAAACTATCCCTAAGCATGCTGTGCCTCGGTATAAAACTGAATAAGCAAAGATTTGCATTCTCTTCTCAGGACACATTTTGCTTCTTAATCATATATGTATTGCACAATGATTTCTCAATAATGAAAGGGTATGTTTTGTTATGTTTTCAATTCCTGTGCAAAGCAAGCAAAATAATTGAAATTATTGTACTTTCTATTGAAATGTGAGCCCTATGGGTTTCTTAATAAAGAAGAAAGGTTGCTTTGTTCTCTTGATTATTATTTTTTAAAAGTTGTACATCCAGGCATAGGATGGTATGAGGTGGAATAGAATAGAATAGAAATTAGAAAGAATAGAATAGAATAGAATAGAATAGAATAGAATAGAATAGAATAGAATAGAATAGAATAGAATAGAATAGAATAGAATTTTTTATTGGCCAAGTGTGATTGGATACACAAGGAATTTGTCTTGGTGCATATGCTCTCAGTGTACATAAAAGAAAAGATACCTTCGTCAAGAATCATAAGGTACAACACTTAACGATAGTCATAGGGTACAAATAAGCAATCAGGAAACAATATCAATATAAATCATAAGGACGCAAGCAACAAAGTTACAGTCATACAGTCATAAGTGGGAGGAGGTGGGTGATGGGAACGATGAGAAGATTAATAGTAGTGCAGCCTTAGTAAATAGTTTGACAGTGTTGAGGGAATTATTTGTTTAGCAGAGTGATGGCGTTCAGGAAAAAACTGTTCTTCTGTCTAGTTATTCTAGTATGCAGTGCTCTATAGCGTCCTTTTGAGGATAGGAGTTGAAACAGTTTATGTCCAGGATGCGAGGATGCTATAAATATATTTTCACAGCCCTCTTTTTGACTTGTGCAGTATACAGGTCCTCAATGGAAAGCAGATTGGTAGCCATTGTTTTTTCTGCAGTTCTAATGATCCTCTGAAGTCTGTGTCTGTCTTGTTGGGTTACAGAACCAAACCAGACAGTTATAGAGGTGCAGATGACAGACTCGATAATTCTGGCATAATCTTTTGTAAATTAAAAGCTATTTCATCACATGCAGGGTGTTTTCCTGCATTACCATATGTGAAAAAGGCAAAACAATATAGTCCATGACGTCTCAAAAGAGAAATTCATTGCAAAAAGCAAGTCAACAGAAATCCCCTAAAATGCCATTAAGTTTTAAATTTAGTCCTTGGAATCCAGCCCAGGAGTTGCGTCATTTATGACCTTGATAAATGCCAAATACTCTAAGACTTTGTTTATGCTTTCATACGATAATCCCTCTGGAAATTTTCTTTGAGAGGCCTGAATGAAGACTAGCTTCTGTTTCTTTTTTAGCACACCCAGATCTTAAACTTCCCCACTTTTTGTTCAATTTTTATACTTTATTCAATATATATTTCACACTGTTGTCATAGATTTTGCTTTGCTTATTTACATCGATAATATCAACTTGGAGCCATGGTAGCACAGTGGTTAGAATACAGTATTGCAGGCTGACTTTGCTTGCTGCCAGCAGTTCAATCCTGACCAGCTCAAGCTTGACTCAGGCTTCCTTCCTTCCGAGGTCAGTAAAATGAGGACCCAGATTATTGGGGGCAAGATGCTGACTAAACCGATGGCTTTAAAGCAGTGTGAAGCGGTATACAAGTCTTAAGTGCTGTTGCTATTGAAATATTTTAATGTAGTCTACCCTGTATAACTTGGTCAAAGAGCAGTGACGTGATTCTAATGAAGAATACTGTTTGAAGGAACTGCTTGCAATTTATTAAGTCTCCTTCTGACCTCTGCAAATTCAATCAAGAACAAACGGTGCATCTCAGATAAGCCAAATGTTGCGTGGCTCTGTATAAAAGACTACAGGAAAACCCAATAGAGTGTCCTCAAAAGACGTACCATTTTATGTGGAGTGTGTGTTTTTAAACTTTGGAGTCTCAACCAAAACTGGTGAAAAAGAAGATACCCACTTAACCTGCAGAAAACGCTGCATTTCTTCATTTAAAAGTCTTTAGCTAATTCTGCCTTGTATATTGTTAATATTTTTAATATGCAGCTGCAATCATTTCCTTCACTGCAATAACTCACTGAATTGGACTCTTTTTTTCAGCCTCCTTTTTCAGACTAAAACAGCTCTAAAAGTGAATAACTCATCAGAGGTTGTAGCAAATTAACATGGGAAGGGGGGGAAAAATCCAAAGGTTTGTAGAAAGAGAGCAGGCAGGCAAGACTATTAAGAGCACACATGAGCTTAAATCTAAAGCAGGCAATACCAATAAATACTCCTTTGAGATAAAATCCATGGAAGAGCTGATAACGGTAAACGCATTTTAAAATATTTCTTGCAAATTTGCAAAGCACAATCTGTGTGTGTGTGTGTGTGTGTGTGTGTGTATTCTGCCACTGCTGATTATACTATGTTTAAACAGCAAAGCACATAGGCTTTGGCTGATCTAAAAATAACACAAAATCCCTATTGCAAAACAGCTGTAAGGTTTTGACAATATCTTAAAATTTGCTCTCCACACTGACTCAACATTTTTATTTTTTATTTTTTTTGCTTAAACAAATTTGAACCTGGCAGATCATAACTACTTGGTAAGCCTTGGTTTAGCATAACACAGTTTAGCAAAACGTGTGAATCCAGCAGCTAAACGATGGATTTTTTTAAAAAAGCAGCTTCAAATGAAAATATACATAAGGAAGATTTAATCTAACGGCTCGCTCCAGAAGTCATGAGTTCTCTCATCACTGGAGGTTTTTAAGAAGAGGCTGTCCAGAATGGTGCGGGGTCTCCTGCTCGAGCAGGGAAGCAGACTAGAACAGGGGTCTCCAACCTTGGTCACTTTAAGACTTCAAAGCTTTGCTTTGCTGGGTGAGGAATTCTGGGAGTTGAAGTCCACAAGGGTTAAAGTGACCAAGGTTGGAGACCCTTGGACTAGAAGACCTCCAAGGCCCCTTCCAACTCTGTTATTCTGTTAAGCAATCCTCAAGCTCCAATTGGTTTCTCATTTAAGGCACATGACACATTTTGGCTGAGTGTGTTAGGCAAACATTGTTGACTTTGTATATAATATACAAATGGATGAAGACTATTGCTTAACACAGTGTAAGCCGACCTGAGTCTTCGGAGAAGGGCAGGATATAAATTCAAATTTAAAAAAAAAACATGCCCAGTGTGGCTGACAACATTAAATAAAGGCTGAGCGTCCCAATGTTACGCGAAGCAATGCTAAAGAGCTAGCAAGGGCATACGTGCTACCAACCTGTTCCCTGTCACATGAAGCTTAGATATCCCAGGTAGTAGTTTACCTGAGACCACTTATATTGTGCAAACCAAGAGTAGCTACATTTGTCTACCAGTACGAAACATGATTTGAAATTTTTATCAAACCCTGGTGTCAAATTTCCCGTTTGTGCACCAAAAAAACGGCATCTGCTATGGATTTGTGCACTCGGTGACTTCTCGAGTGGGATACCGGTTGCTAACCATGCACAGTGCAGTGTTCTCAAATGTCTTCAAATCAAGGCACTTTGTGAATATCTTTGCTTCAGTTCTTGGCACCCTGAAGTAGATGTGGGATGCTAGAACAATCTGTACCATGCAATTCCAGGGCTGAAGGATCAAGTGACTTCCCTATCATTGCAAGACAAGAAGGTCCAGCTAACCTGGCAGTGGTGAGGTGTAATGAAAGTTGTAGTTCAGCAACACCTGGAAATTCGCAAGTCCCTCCAATGATGGCACCAGAGATGGGTTTCAGCAGGTTCTGACCAGTTATGGAGAACCGGCAGCGGAAATTCGGAGTAGTTCGAAGAACCGGTAGTAAAAATTCTGACTGGCCCCGCCCCCATCTATTCTCTGCCTCCCAAGTCCCAGCTTAATGAGAGGAAATGGGGATTTTGCAGTAACCTTCCCCTGGATTGGGTAGGGAATGGAGATTTTATAGTATCCTTCCCCTACCACACCCACCAAACCATGCCACCAAGCCATGCCACGCCCACCAAGCCACACCCACAGAACCGGTAGTAGAAGAATTTGAAACCCACCACTGGATGGCACATACAACAATCAAGGCACCACCAAGTAAAACATGCGGTAAACAACAACCTAGTCAAAGAACCAACACGGACATTCCCACCAATGCTAACAGAGCAAGCCGACTGTATATAAACAGAGAACAAAACCCACTCCCTTCTAGCACTGATGATGTTACCTCATTTGGTAATGAAGCGTCTGCAAGAAAACCACCAAATTTAGAGAGCACCAAGGACCCCACAGTCCTCCTCCTCCTCCTCTTCCCCTTCCCCGCCATTCCCTTCCAGCATTTATGATGTTACCTAGTCGGGTCATGAAGTATTTGCAAGAAAACAACAAAGCTCAGAGAGCACAAAGGACCCCATATTATTCTCCTCCTCCTCCGATAAATGTTTGAGGTAACTAGGCACGTCTAGTTACCTAGATGTGGTAACTAGGGAATTAGGTAACTAGGGTAGTTGTGACCTTGAGTAGTTATCAAAAAAGGACAACAAAGAATGGTCTTTCTGCTCCAACTCAGTAAGCTCCAACTGCCCAAGGAGCTTCTGATCCAGTTCTACAGAGGAATTATTGAGTCTGTCATCTGCACCTCTAGAACTGTCTGGTTTGGTTCTGCGACCCAACAAGACAGACAGAGACTTCAGAGGATAATTAGAACTGCAGAAAAAACAATGGCTACCAACCTGCCGTCCATTGAGGACCTGTATACTGCACGAATCAAGAAGAGGGCTGTGAAAAGCCACTTATCTGAAATGCTATAGGTTTTCCTGCTTGAGCAGGGGGCGGGGATTTAGTGGAGGGGTTGTCTTTAGACATAATAGCATTCTTCCTGTCGGTCAAGATCAGGCCAATCCTGTATCTGGAGTGGCCGGAGAGCTGCCTCGAGATGGGACGGATGGCGATTGGAGCATGTGATTGACTGAGGAGTGAGGGATGGTTTGGGGGATTTTGATTTACTGAGGGTTTTCCCAGATGTGCCAGTTTACCTATTCTAGTAAATAGAACTTTGAAAAATGCTTGCTTCAGAGTTTTTACTTGGGGTTTTTTTCCGGAATGCTGACATATCATACCATATAAAATATATCAAATATCAAATAAAATATATCATATATCATAATATAAAAAATAAAAAACCAAGCTCACTGGCAGACTTAGCCAATCAAAGAATAAAGTTGATCAGCTTTAATCTTGGTTAGGTTCTTTTGAAATCTAGCAGGTTGAGGAACACTATCACACTGGGTCATTCCATAGGTGACCGCTAGCTTTGCTACCCATGATATCGTGAATGTTATCAAGGGGGTTATCAAGGGGAGCCTCCATATCCCATCTCTATTATCTTGGGAAGTAAGAGGCTCCTTGAGTTATGACATCAGCTGCCCCCCATGAGAACATAATGCTGTGATGTCAAGGGCCTGGGGCAGAGATATAAAGGTAAAAGAGAGGAGAGGGGAGCTGTGGAGAGTTGAGGACAGGAGATTGGAGGATAGTTGAGTTGAGCTGCGCTGAGGAGAGCAGAGCGAAGCAGAATGGAGTGGAGGAGATAAGAGCAGAGCGGAGCTAAGAGCAGAGCGGAGTGGAGGAGATAAAAGCAGAGCAAAACAAAGTGGATAAAAACAGAGCAGAGCTGAGTGGAAGAGATAAAAGCGGAGCAGAACAAAGCGGAGTGGGGGAGATAGAAGCTGAGTGAAGCAGAGTGGAGGAGATAAAATCAGAACGAAGCGGAATGGAGAAGACAAAAGTGGAGCAGAGCTGAGTGGAGGAGATAAAAGAGGAGCAAAGCAAAGTGGAGTAAAGGAGATAAAAGCGGAGCAGAACGAAGCAGAGTGGAGGAGATAAAAGCAGAACAAAGCAGAGTGGAGAAGACAAAAGTGGAGCAGAGCTGAGTGGAGGAGATAAAAGAGGAGCAAAGCAAAGTGGAGTAAAGGAGATAAAAGCGGAGAAGAGCAAAGTGGAGGGGAGGACATAAAAAAGGAGTAAAGCGAAGCGGAGTGGAGGTGCATAAGCTTGTGTACATGCAAACAACAAAGTGATAGGTCATAGTTCGTAAATCATAGTTACAATCATCAATCATAAGATACAAACAACAACTGATAAATCATAAGATACCTAGGGTGTTGGCTATTTCTGCCAGCTTAGTATCATCTGAAAATTATGTAGATTCCCCTTCTATTACATGTAGGTATAAACCCGTTATATACGTCTCGTTGAGTATGGTTTGTTAGCCAGTTACAAATTCAGCTGGTGGTGATGCTGTCTATCCCACTTGTTTCTAGCTTACCAAGAATTAGGCTGTGGTCTACTGAAGTCTAAGTATGTCCACAGCATTTCGCTGGTCTACTAATTTAGGCACTTTGTCAAAGAATGAAATAAGATTGCTTTGGCCTGACCTGTTTTAAACAAACCCACGCTAGCTTCTAGCTATAACTTTATTTTTATTTATTTATTTTATTTATTTATTTATTTGTCACAACAATATATGTAGGTATCATACAAAAAGATTATATAGCATATAAACACATATATGAGTAAATATTAGGAGGTATAAGCATATATATATATAGGAAGAAGAAAAAGAAAAACAATAGGACAGGAACGGTAGGCACGTTTGTGCTCTTATGCACGCCCCTTATGGTCCTCTTAGGAATGGGGTGAGGTCAATAGTAGAAAGTTTTTGGTTAAAGCTTTTAGGATTATGAGAAGAGACCACAGTGTCAGGTAAAGTATTCCAAGCACTGATGATTCTGTTACAGAAGTCATATTTTCTGCAATCTAGATTAAAGCGGTTGACATTTAGTTTAAATCTATTAGTTGCTCTAGTGTTATTGCAATTAAAGCTGAAGTAGTCTTTGACAGGAAGGATTCTGTGAGTTAAACTTAGGTCTTGTTGGAGGCGACGGAGTGCCAAGTTTTCCAAGCCCAGGATTTCAAGTCTGGTGGGGTAAGGTATTTTATTGTTTTCAGAGGAACGAAGAACTCTTCTTGTAAAATATTTCTGGACACGTTCAATTGTATTGATGTCAGAGATGTGGTGAGGGTTCCAAACAGGCGAGCTGTATTCTAGAATTGGTCTAGCAAATGTTTTATATGCTCTGGTTAGTAGTGTGTTAGTAGTGTATTTATTTCTAGATGTTGGCACCTCTGTTTTTTGATTATCTTTTCCAGTATTTTCCCAGGTATTAATGTTACGCTGATTGGTCTGTAGTTTCCTGGGTCTGATTCCCCGCCCCCCCCCCCTTTTTTTTTTTTGGAGATGGGAACCCCATCAGCTCTTTTCCAATCCTCTGGTAGTTCCCCGGTGCTCCAAAATTTTTGAAAGATACGGTACAATGGTTCTGAGATAACGTCTGCTAGCTCCTTCAAAGGTCTGGGATGTAATCCTTCAGGTCCTGGTGGTTTATATTCCTCAACATCAGACAGGTGTTCTCTCTCTTTATTTTATTTTATTTTATTGCTTATTTTAACTTTTATTTCTAGTCTGTCTTTTACAGTTATGTTTGTTGGTAGGTTGGGCTATAGTTTCTTTTGTGTGAAGACCGATGCAAAGAATGAAAGCTCTGCTTTCTCTCTGTTGCCTGTTACTTCCTAGCCATCTTCTCTCTTTAGTGGACTTTTACTTTGGTTGCTTGTGCCAAACCAGACAGTTGTAGAGACTCCATAATTCCTCTGTAGAACTGGATCAGCAGCTCCTTGGGCAGTCTGAGTTTTCTGAGTTGACACAGGAAGAATATGTGATAAATAGATAGATAGATAGATAGATAGATAGATAGATAGATAGATAGATAGATAGATAGATAGATAGATAGATAGATAGATAGATAGATAGATAGATAGATAGATAGATAGATAGATAGTTGTGCCTCGCTCGCCCCCCTCTCCGCAGCCGGGCCCCTCTCGTCTCCTGCCGGATGCTGATAGTGCAGAAGAATGTCCTGGCATGCCTCCAGCCTCCAGTCCTGGCACCATGCCTGGATAGACCGAGCAAGACGAATGGCCTGACATGCCTCCAGCCCCCAGTCCTGGCACCATGCCCGGACAAACGGAGCAGCTGGGCCCCTCCCCCACAGCATGTGAGCCTGGGGAGTGTGAAGCCAGTCACGAGCTGGAATTGCCGGCAGATGGAGGCTAGAGGGACCCACGCTTCCGAAGAGTGGAGAGGCGACGTCAGCAAAAGGAAGGGAGGGGCAGGCCTGGATAAGTGCTGAGTCATGGAGCCACACCCCTTATAAAGGATCTGCTTTCTGGCATTCTTTGAGTCAGGCAAAGTCTAACTTGGATTGCTGAAGTCACATCCTGGTCTCCTGCCTGCCCTGAGAACTCTGACAGAACTTTGGCAAAGCTGCAGAGGCTTTGCAGCCACACTTGATACGGACTTCCCCAACCCGGCCGTCAGAGGAGGAGTGGGACACGACATCGATAGATAGATAGATAGATAGATAGATAGATAGATAGATAGATAGATAGATAGATAGATAGACAGACAGACAGACAGACAGACAGACAGACAGACAGACAGACAGACAGATAGACAGACAGACAGGAGTACTAAGGACCTCTCACACACACACTATTCCTTCTTTCGTCTAGACTAGCCAAACCCATATCCTGCAACCGTCCTTCTTCAGGCAGGGATGTTATGGTACAGACCCCATCAGTCTAAGAATTTCGACTGGTGGGGTCTAGGAACAGGGCAAACTGTATTAGGGAAAGACCCCTCCCGCTTAGCTTTTTTCAAAGGCTATATCTGAATTATAAGATTACCACACTGTGAAATTTCAAAGCAATAAAAAAATCCCAATTCCATATATGGAGTTCAAAGTTCCTCCTCAACACAGTTGTCTAAGAACATGAAAATCAGGGACTCGAGACTTATGACACATTTGACTCCTCCCTCAGAGGCTCAGCCTGGTCATCCCCTACGTACACTTTTTCTCTCTTCTCTTTGAGAAGGCTTGTCCTGTCAAATTGCCCAACAATCTCAGTCTGTCTCTTCTCAGAACTCTCTGACAAATGCTTCCGAAATTTGTGGGAGAGCAAGAAGCCGCTTGCTCTTGGGCTTGATAGACAAGAGGGAACTATTAGAGAAGTCTTGGGCTTGATAGACAAGAGGGAACTATTAGAGACCATCTTGGACCATCTTTGTCCTTTCCAGGTAAGCAGCTTGGTTTGTGTCGTGGTGGGCCCGGAGATCAATTATGGAGAGGTTGCAGAAACCAAGGCTGCTTCGGTGGAGATCATTTATCCCCAAAGTAGATAAATGTGGTTATTGAGAATTTCCTGAACTATGGGGCCGTTGGTGGGAGTATCATGGAAGGACCATGGAATGATCGCCTCAACAATTTTGGACTCTGCCTCAACACCAAGACTTAGAGATGCACTTAGAGACTGTCACCACCCCTGGAATGCTCCAAATCAATGGGGGAAAACCTAAAGAAGATGGACATTTTTCAGCATCTGGGATCCCACCTCCAAGGCAAAGGGGATATCAATGATGAGGTGCGAGCAAAGGTGAAGGCAGCCTGGATGCATTGGTGAGAACTCACCGGTGTGTTATTGGACAGATGAATGGCAACCTATCTTAAATCCAAGATTTACAATGCAACTGTTCACCCTGTTGCACTGTATAGCACTGAATGCTGGGCAGCAACAACAGGGACCGAAAGCTCTCTCCGTATGCCATGGAAATGCAAAGGCTCTGTTGGATATCAGGCATCACCCTTCTTGACCACATCACAGATGACACTATTGGACAACATTTTGGTGTGGCACCAATTACAGAGAAGATGAGAGAAGGCCGACTCCAATGGTATGGACAGGTCAAGAGAGCAGCACCTTCCATCGTGGCCAAGACTGCCTACCAACTAGAAGCCAATAGCAGGCAACCTCGCGGGTGTCCAAAACAGAGATGGCAAGACACCATCAACAAAGATGTGCAAGCCATGGGCCTGCGCCCTGGAGACGCAGTTGTCCACACAAAGTGGCGTTCAATGACCCAAAAAGTGGACCCTGCACCTGTGGGAATACGCTAGGAAGAAGAAGATGAGGCCCTTGATACTCTCTCAACTTGGCTCTTTACTAGCAGACATTTGATGACCCAACTACATCACCAGTGCTGGTGAGTGTCATGTTTGCTCCCTGCTCATTCGGGGCAAGCTACTGTGTTTAAACAGAGAGCAAATGTCACTCCCTTCTAATACTGATGATGTTCCCTAGTTGGATCATGAAACATCTGCAAGAAAACAATCACACTCAAAGAGCACCAAGGACCGCACAGTCCTCCTCATGCTCCCACCACCCTCCTCCCTTCTTTTTCCTTCCTCATCCCTTCTTCCTCCTCTCCATCTTCTCCTTCACTCTGTAAACCCACTCCCTTATAACACTGATGAAGTTCCCTAGTTGGATCATGTAATGTCTGCAAGAAAAGAACCACACTCAGAGAGCACCAAGGGCTCTCCTTTTCCTCCTCCTCCTCCTCCTATCTTTGTGGGGTCCTTAGTGCTCTCTGAGCTTGGATGTTTTCTTGCAGATGTTTAGTGACCCGACTAGGTCACATCATCAGGGCTAGAAGGGAACAAGTTTTGCAGAGTGGAGGAGGAGGAGCAGGAGGAGGTGGAGAAGGGGAGGAGAAAGCGGAAGATAAAGAAAAAGGAAATGTGCAAATGTCCTAATTCACAAACATCGCTTTGCCTAGGGAATCTCGGAGAGCATTCGAATGGTTGCCTTTTGCCACCTGCCAGAAATCCTGGTGGCCCTGAAAGAGGCTGGTCAGTTCAGGCAGCCAAAGGCACCTTCTGCGCTTGAAGCCCCGATTGAGGTAAGACCAGGGATGGGGTCGCAAGTTTAGTTTTAGTTTAGTTTTAGTTTAATTTGATTTCTATACCGCCCTTCTCCCGAAGGACTCAGGGCGGTTTACAGCCAGATAAAACACAATTATACATATAACATAAAAGTTTAAAAAATCTGTTAAAAAACTAATTCAATTTGGCCAGGTTAAGACTTAAAAACAATAATAAAACTATAATAAACCCCTATTAAAATTACTATTACTTCAAGCCAGCCCTGCGCGGTAAAACAAAAACGTTTTCAATTCGCAACGAAAGGTCCGGAGGTCAGGGAGTTGTCGTAACCCTGGGGGCAGCTCATTCCAGAGGGCAGGTGCCCCCACAGAGAAGGCCCTCCCCCTGGGGGTTGCCAGTCGACATTGTTTGACTGATGGCACCCTGAGGAGGCCCTCACTATGGGAGCGCACAGGTCGATTGGAGGCTATTGGTGGCAGCAGGTAGTCCCATAAATAACCCAGTCCTATGCCATGGAGCGCTTTAAAGGTGGTAACCAACACCTTGAATTGCACCCAGAAGACCACAGGAAGCCAGTGCAGCTTGCGCAGGAGAGGTGTTATATGGGAGCCTCGAGTTGCTCCCTCTATCATCCACGCAGCCGCGTTCTGGACCAACTGGAGCCTCCGGGTGCTCTTCAAGGGGAGCCCTATGTACAGAGCATTGCAGTAGTTCAGGCGAGAAGTGACGAGGGCATGAGTGACCGTGCATAGGGAATCCCGGTCTAGAAAGGGGCGCAACTGGCGTATCAGGCATACCTGATAAAAAGCTCCCCTGGAGACGGTCGTCATATGCTCTTCAAAGGACAACTGTCCATCCAGGAGGATGCCTAAGTTGCGAACCCTTTTCATTGGGGCCAGTGACTCGCCCCCAAGAGTCAGCGATGGCATCAGCTGGCTGTACCGGGATGCCGGCATCCACAACCACTCAGTCTTGGAAGGGTTGAGTCGAAGCCTGTTCTTCCCCATCCAAACCTGCATGGCCTCCAGACACCGGGACATCACTTCAACGACTTTGTTGGGGTGGTTGGGGGTGGAAATGTATAGCTGAGTATCATCAGCATACAGCTGGTATTGCACCCCAAAACCACAAATGATCTCGCCCAGCAGCTTCATATAGATGTTGAACAGGAGAGATGAGAGAACCGACCCCTGTGGCACCCCACACATGAGGTGCCTTGCGGCCGATCTCTGCCCTCCTGCCAACACCGTCTGTGACCAGTCAGAGAGATAGGAGGAGAACCACCGGAAAACGGTGCCCCCCACTCCTAAACCCCCCAGCCATCACAGCAAGATACCATGGTCGATGGTATCAAAAACCGCTGAGAGATCTAATAGGACCAGGGCAAAGGAATAGCCCCTGTCCCGAGCCCTCCAGAGATCATCTACCAACGCGACCAAAGCTGTCTCCATGCTGTACCCAGGCCTGAAACCGGACTGGAACGGGTCTAGATAGAAAGTTTCATCCAGGTACTGGGGAAGCTGTCATGCCACCACACTCTCAACAACCTCTCAACAACAAGGTCTGAAACTCAGGACAGAAGGAGGCTGGGGGATTCTGGGAAGGAAAGTCCCACGTGCTTAGAAGGACTCATGCACCAGGCTGCCTGGTCTCCTCAGATTGGTCATCGATCTCCAAGACCTGAGACCAGCACTGAGGGTGTAGGTGGTGCTGGAAATTCTCCATCTCCATCTCCTGGGGAACGATTTTATAAGGCTAGAGAAGATTATGAGTTGCCCCAACAAACATCTCAAGTAGACCCAAAGGTGCTTTTTCCAAAGACCTGGACTTTGTTTTTCCCTGAAGACATTTCGCTTCTCATCCAAAAAGCTTCTTCTGTTTTGTCCAAAGTGAGAACTGAAGAAGCTTCAGCCAGAACTGAAGAAGCTTCTTGGATGAGAAGCAAAACCTCTTCAAGGAAAAACAAAGTCCAGTTGCCTTTGGAAAAAGTACCGTTGGGACAACCATGATCTTGAGGACTAAGAAGCTCCATCAGTTTCCATCCAGTGCTTCTTGTCTTGTCTTCTGGTGCTTTGGAAAATAGTTTGACCACCTTGTCTTTGTACTAACAGGACTCACAGACTCTCTCCGAGAGACGGATTCGGACAACATTAACACTCTGTTACAGCCAGGCAGTCCTCGGATCCCAAGCAGAAGAGATGGTGCCTCTCTTGGACAACATTGTTTCCAAAATTCTCAGGCAGTATTGCACCATGAACAAGGTAGGCTGGTTTCCACCCTATACTTCTCTTAATGCTGAGTTGAATTATGAGAACAATTCTAATCTGGAGTCTTTAGCTTGGTTGCTTTCTTACAGACATTTCATGACCCAACTAGCATGTTGTGGGAGAGGAGGAGGAGGAGGAGGAGGAGGAGGAGGAAGAGGAGGAGGAGGAGGAGGAGGAAGAGGAGGAGGAGGAGGAGGAAAAGAAGGAGGAGGAGGATCTATGGTCATGCTGCATTTATTATACTCAAGGCAGCGTATGTGCATTATATTCTTTCTTCCTTTCCACACAACAAGAGCTCTGTGACGTGTGTTGGATTGAGAGTCAGGGACTGGCCCAAACTCACCCAGCTGGCTCTCATTCCTAAAGTGGAACTAGAACTCACCATCTCCTGGTGATTGGCCCAAAGTCTCTCAGCTGGCTTTCATCCTAACGCAGGACTAGAACTCACAGTCTCCCGGTGATTGGCCCAAAGTTACCAATCCAGCTTTCATACCTAAGGCAGGACTATAACCCAGACTGTCCAGTGATGTTTGGATTGGGAGCCCCCCAGGGTTCAACCAAAGACAAACGGCTACGTAAAGGTTTAAATAAATAAATGCATCCTCTTCCTTTTGCTTTCTTTTCACCCCACTCTATTCTCACTGGGGTTTTCCAGGACGAAGGGCTGAAGAAAGCCTTCATGAGGTCCAGCATCATGATCACCAAAGCTGTTGCCTACAGCAGGAGGCAAGACGTCCATTTGCCCCATAAACAGGAACTGCTCACAAACATCATTGTAAGTGGGGAGAGGGAGAAGTGGCAGGTGCTCCTGGGCGTATTTATTTTTTAAGTGAATTTGAATCAAACTGAATAGCAATCAATTGAGCCTAAAAGGTTTTTGTTGCTAAGTGGGACATTTGTTAAGTGAATTCTGCCCATTGTACGATCTGTCTTGCCACCGTTGTTAGATGGTTCATTTTCGTTAAATTATTCGCACGGTTGTTAAGTGAATCTGGCTTCCCAATTTTATATAGGTCGTAAAGAGGCCAGAGTTGCCCATCCCTGACTTAAATCATGGTTATGGGACACTGCAAACTGCCATAGATGCAAGCTGGTTCCCAAGTGACCGAAATATGGTCATATGATCGCTGAGGAAGGGACGCCTCTCGAAACTTCGCATCTGCGTCATAAGTAGTCCTGGAGAGATCCATCATAACTTTAAATGGTGGCTAAGTGACCAGTTGTAAGTTGGGGACCTCCCGTGTCAACCAGAAAAAGCATAGGGATGGGAATAGGGCCAGCTGGATGGTGGCCGTATCTCAGGAGCTTTCTTAGATGTGTTTCCTTCTCTTTTCAAGAAGTCGTTGACGATGAGCCCACAAGACCCTTGTCCATTGTAAATCTCCATCAAGCGATTGTCACCATCACCTGCATGAGGTACGTACTACTCTGCCCTCATCTTCTCACCAGCCAGGTAGGAACTTGGACTTGGACCAAGTGATGGGATTTCTATGCGAAGTCCCCATGCTCTAAAGCAGGCACATCAAACTCAATTTCATTGAGGGCCGCATCAGGGCTGTGGTTGACCTTGGGAGTGGGTGGGCGGGGGATGTTCTATCTCCTTCCCCACTTCAGACCCACGAGCTGGCCTTCAGCCAGTGGATTCATGGCTCTTATCAGTCCTGGCAGAGAAATTGCAGCTGCCTGCCAAAGTTCAAACAAATGACTCACGTAGCAAGACTTTCAGCTCTTTTTGAAACGGTTCAGCTAAACGTTTACTTCCCGTGGAGTGAGAGCAGCCCCAAAGCTCCTTATATATCCTGTGGGGTGGGGTTCCTGCCTCACCCTTCCTTTTGATGACGCCGCCTTTCTAATCTTCTGAAGCGCGGGTCAAGCCAAGCTTGATTATTATCAGCTGGGTCTGAAGGCATAGCCTGAGGAAGGGAGGAATCAGGGGATGACAGCCTCATTATGTCCTCTGACTGGTCTGGTTCTGGCTCCTGGAGCTGAGCCAAAGGAATCGGTGCTCCCGAGGTAAGCCTTACCGGCCCTTCCCCCTCACTTTTGGAGTCACTTTCGGGCATGGGGCCAGGTTCAGGGGCTGGAGTCACAACAAGGGTGTCCAAATGAGTGGCTGTGGCCAACTGTGTGGGCGTGGCCAGCTTGACGCCACTCCCCAAACTGATGGCACGTTTCCTCTTCCCATTGGGTAGACTGGTCAGGAGCCACGCTGTCCCGATCTTTCCTCTTTGCATTGGGTAGACCAGGATGGTCACACGGGCCAGATCCGACCACATCATGGGCCACGTCCACACCAGGGGCACTGAAATTGATGCCCCTCCTGTAGAGCATGCATTGAGTTAGCAGGTCAGCCCCAGAATTTGGAAGGGTGAAGCATTTGCACCCTGGCAATCTGGGAAAGTAGGTGAGCATGCTTCTTTAGATGTGAGGGGTCCTTGGTTTTCTCTCAGCATGGTGGTTTTCTTGCAGACATTTCATGACCCAACTAGGTAACATCATCAGGGCTAGAAGGAAGCGGGGTTTGCTCTCATTTTAAATTCAAATTCATGGCTTGCCTTAGTCTTGGTGGGAGTGTTTCTGGTGGTCTGGTCTAGTAGATTAGATAGAGGAGAGGAGAGAGAAAGGGGGGGAGAGAGGGAGGGAGAGACCACCATATAAAAAAGATGTTGAGACTGTAGAAAGAGTGCAGAGAAGAGCAACCAAGATAATTAGGCGACTGGAGGCTAAAACATTTGAAGAACAGTTGCTGGAATTGGGTAAGTCTAGTTTAATGAAAAGAAGGACTGGGGGGGGACATGATAGCAAGAGTTCTGATATTTGAGGGGCTTTCACAGAGAGGAGAGGGTCAACCTCCTCTCCAAAGTAGCTGAGAGCTAGATGGCTAGTCTCAGAGAACCTTCAGATTTCAGTCACTTAGCAACCGGTTCAGATTTATGATGGTCGCAAAGTCCTGGGGTCATGTGACATACACACACCCTTTTGTGACAGTCTGACCAGTCAGTGGGGAAGCTGGATTCACTTAAGAACCATGTGACTAACTTAACAACCGCAGTGATTCACTTAACCACGGTGGCAAGAAAGGACGCAAAATGGGGGCAAAATTAACTTCACTAATGTATCGCTTAGCGATGGGAATTCCGGGCTCAATTGTGGTCGTAAGTTGAGGACTGCCTGTATTTAAATACCCCAGAACTATTAAGGAAGACATTCAACCTTTTAGTCGTTCTTTTCTGAAAGATAACAGGGAGGAAGTCCTTTTGTTCCTTGTGTTCAGCCGAGAAAACATTTCCTCCAACTCTGGAAGAAAAACCAGCCCTACAAGGTGGGCTACTCCATTTACTGCAGACTTGTGGACTTCGACTCCCAGAAGTCCACGGCTGGCTCAGGATTGCTGGGAGTTGCAGTCCCCCCAGTGGTACTAACAGGACCATAAATTCCCTGCCCCCTGGATTGCTTCCTCTTATAGGTGCTGTTCCTTCCTTTACTCCACTTCTTCCTTCGGACATTCTTTTTCTTCTTTTAGGATTTTTATCACCAGATGATGACCACCTGCAACACTATGCTAACCGGCTTGCTGTCCGAGGCTCCCAATTTGGATTCCCTGCAGGATGTCTTGATTTTAAAGAGGGATTCTTTCTTGGAGTTGGTCGCATGGTCAGCTGGATTTGGTGATTCTGTCCACCTGTCGTGTCCCTCCCAAGGACCTGGGCTAGGCAAAAGTGGCTGTTGGATGGGAAAGGTATCATCGCAGCTGCCAAATGTGACAACTCGTAACGGCCACCGGAAAACTTGCTGTGGGAGAATTCAACAATTCAATTTAATTAATTTAAATAGTTAAAAAATGATTTTAATTTTTGTCATTTATATTTTGTTTTGTCCCTCCTCTGGCATCTTTTCATTAATGATTCTACTCCACTATTTCTCCGATATTAGTGTAGCTCTTGTCCCACGGGCGAGGAGGGAGGGAGGGAGGGAGGGAGGGAGGAAGACAGGGACGGAGTGGGGAGGAGGAAGGAAGGAAAGAAGGAAGGAAGGAAGGAAGGAAGGAAGGAAGGAAGGAAGGAAGGAAGGAAGGAAGGAAGGAAGGGGATTATAACAAGAGTGAGGGAGGGTCTCAGGGAAGTTCACTGGTGCCCCACCCGACATAAGCGGCCACGCCCACTTGGCCACCACTCCCCGAGGTCAAATACAACCTTGATTCGGCCCTCAATGAAATTGAGTTTGACACCCCTGTCATAGACCCTCGCACCTGTTCCAACTAAAGCTGCAATTGACCAACGCAGATTTTGTCGATGCCAATGGGATTCATCTATCAACAGAAACTTTGGACTCATTTGTGGTCGTAAGTCAAGGGCTGCCTGTATTTGTGATGGTTGGAGCTCACCTGACCTCCGCTGGCAAGTTGCCCAACTGGCTTCCCACAAGCCAAATTCTATAGGGAAAGAGAGATTTGGCTAATGACTTTATTATTCACTTAAGGACCGCAGGGATTCATTCAACCCTGGCAAAGAAAGGTCATTAAGCCAGACACAAATCACTTAACATCCACCTTGCTAAGCACCACAAATTCTGGTCCTAAGTCGAGGACTACTTTTGCAGGAAGTCCTCGACTTACAGCCATTCATTTAGTGACCATTCCAAGTTACAATGGCACTGAACAGCTTGTCAGATGGTCGCGAAAAGTGATCCCATGACCTGGGATGCTGCAACCGTCATAAAGAAGAGTCATTTGCCAAGTGTTCAAATTTTGATCATGTGACCACTCTTCCTCCTCCTCCTCAAAAACCCCACTCCCTTCTAGCACTGATGATGTTACCTAGCTGGGTCATGAAACACCTTCAAGAAAATAATCAAACTCAGAGAGCACCATAGTTCAAACCTGGGCTACAAATATTCTCTTCTATTGATAATGTAAATTAAGTAAAACTATTTAACACCACCAACAATGCTGCTACCCTTCAAAAAGACCTTGATTTTGGGTCAACAAATGCTCTGTCTTACACATTGGCAAAAGGAATCAGAACACAAAATACAAACTGAGTGGACATGACCTCACTCTGTCAAGGATCTTGGAGTACTCATATCAAATGATCTAAGTGCCAAAGCCCACTGGAACAACATCGCCAAAAAGGCATTAAGGGTTGTAAACCTAATCTTGCGTAGCTTCTTCTCCGGTAATATTACACAACTAACCAAAGAATACAAAACATTTGCTAGACCAATTCTTGAATACAGCTCATCTGTCTGGAACCTGCACTGCATATTAGACATTAATACAATTGAACGTGTCCAGAAATATTTCACAAGAAGTGTTCTCCACTCCTCCGCTCACAACAAAATACCTTATGCCACCAGACTTGAAATTTTGGGCTTAGAAAATTTAGAACTAGGGCCGCCTTTAGAACTAGATCATAAGGGGCATGCATAAGAGCACAAACGTGCCTACCGTTCCTGTCCTATTGTTTTTCTTTTTCTTCTTATATAGATATGCTTATACTTCCTTATATTTCCTCATATATATGTTTATATACTGTATAATCTTTTTGTGTGATGCCTATATATATATTGTTGTGACAAATAAATAAATAGCTCATAAAATCATCTGCTACAATGTCCTTCCTGTCAATGACTAATTCAGCTTCAACCTCAACAATACACGAACACACAATAGATACAAACTTAAGGTAAACCGCTCCAAAGTCGATTGCAACAAATATGACTTCAGCAACAGAGTGGTCAATGCCTGGAATGCACTACCAGACTCCGTGGTCTCATCCCAAAATCCCCAAAACTTTAAGCTTAAACTGTCTACTGTTGACCTCACCCCATTCCTAAGAGGTCTGTAAGGGGCATGCATAAGCCCACCATCCCTGTCCTAATGTCCCCTTTATTTGTATTCATTTTATGTAGTCAATTCATGCTTATACTTATATATATTATCTAATATGTACTCGACAAATAAATGAATGAATGAATGAATGAATGAATGAATAAAATAACACAGCGCATCATTAGACAAAGCATTAGTCTTAGAACACTGCATAAACCAAGTGGCATCTTATTGATTTACATAGGACTGGTTGTTGTTGTTTTTCACTTGGATCTGAAGAGAAGTCAGCAATGGCATTGGAGTCCTTTAGGACAGTGGTCACCAACTGGTGGTCCATGGACCACTGGTAGCCCGCGAGAAAATTTTGGTGGTCCGCAGAAAAATTATTTGCAATTGCTTCTAGAAGCATGAAGCTGAAGCCTGAAGATGACGAATGAAACGTCGCCAAGACACTTCCAATTTTACGTGGGAGAAAATCCGAATAACCAAAGACCTACATATAAACACCCGCGAAAACCTCAGAAAATTTATATATATATATATATATATATATATATAT
The DNA here is from genome assembly GCF_028640845.1 of Ahaetulla prasina. Taxonomy (NCBI): domain Eukaryota; kingdom Metazoa; phylum Chordata; class Lepidosauria; order Squamata; family Colubridae; genus Ahaetulla; species Ahaetulla prasina. Next base: position 5,338,346 of record NC_080551.1, on the reverse strand, counting down.
ATATATATATATATATATATATATATACATATACATATACATACATATACATATACATATACATATAAATATACATATAAATATATGTACATATATACATATAAATATATATATATATTTGCAAGGGAAGTAAAACATTTGAGAAAGTGTCAGGATAGACTTTGATACCACCTGCATGCAAAATGGTGTCTTTTGCCTCATTAAATCCTGCTATAAAATCTCTCCTCCATCTTTTCGCTCTTCTGGGTTTCTCTCCCCACCCCCAACTCCCACCCCCACCCCCGCTACACTCCACTTTTCTGCCTGACTTTCAGCTTTCATAACCTAATCAGGCATTTTACTGGGTGAAACATCTCTATTAAGGCTCTCATTTCGCAGTCGTGCGATACAAAAACAGGGCCATAATTGAGGCTGTATAATTGTCGCAACGGCAGACTATCAGAGAGGGCCCCATTAGCCAGGTCACTTCATTAGCATACATTACATTCAACAAGATTGCTCTCTTCACCTCTGATTTATTAATGGGTTAATCCGGCCCCTCTGCTTGCATGTAGCAAGGTTCAGCTGCTTCCCTGCCAGAAGAAGGAGAGTTTGCATGGCTGCCAGCAAAGCATCATTGCTGGGGAAATCAACCAGCATTTCAAGTTGGTTGCAACGACAATGACCTGATTTGCTTATAGCAAAAGCACTTAGACTAATATACGGCTTCCTAGTACTTTACAGCTCTCTCTAAATGGCTTTAAGAGTCAGCATCTTGCCACCAACAATCTGGGTCCTCATTTTACTGAACTCAGAAGGATGGGAAGGCTGAGTGAACCTTGAGCCGGTCAGAATCGAACTGCTGGCAGTCAGCAGACTTAGTTTGCAATACTGCATTCTAGCCACAGCGCCACCATGGCAATAGACTAGACTAGAACAGAACAGAACAGATTAGAATAAGCTTATATGGTTTGCTTATAGCAAGAGCCATGGTGGCTCAGTGGTTAGAATGCAGTACTGCAGGCTATTTCTGCTGACTGCCAGCTGCCTGCAATTTAGCAGATTGAATCTCACCAGTTTCAAGGTTGACTCATCCTTCCAAGGTGAGTAAAAATGAGGACCCAGATTGTTGCAGGCAAGATGCTGACTCAGTAAACCCTTAGAAGCCCTGTGAAGTGGTATATAAGTCTAAGTTCTATTGCTATTGCTAATAGACTTATATACCACTTCATAGTTTTTTTTTTGTGTTTTTTTTTTGCATTTATATCCCGCCCTTCTCCGAAGACTCAGGGCGGCTTACACTATGTCAAGCAATAGTGTTTTACAGCCCTGTCTAAGCAGTTTACAGAGTCAGCCTATTGTCCCCCAACAATCTGGATCCTCAGGATGGAAGGCTGAGTCAACCTTGAGCCGGCCAGGATCGAACTGCTGGCAGTTGGCAGAAGTAGCCTGCAATACTGCATTCTAACCACTGCACCGCCACCATTCTTATCCAGCTAGGATGCATATCATAAGTAGGCAGGGAATCTCCAACAGGAGGAAATCATTGTTTCTATCCCCCTGACCTTGTCCAGCTGGATGAGCATGCTACGGTCCTGTCGACCAGGGAATGCCAGCTGATGTGGGCAATCATACTTGAGTAGTGCAAATGGGTGTGGAGCCTTCTTGGAACTGCTGAAAAGACTATGATAGGAAACCAGAAAGTCCAGGTGTTTCTTGAAAAAGCACCGTTATCATAGAGATGGCTAAGCATCTGAAATCTGATTAGTGTCAGGCCTGGAAACCATACTAGATTTTAGGGCTCCAGACGCTGCCATATTTTCCCCCTGAGGGGAAGGAGGGGGGTTGAGGGGTATGGTAACATTCTTCAAGCGGTCAAGGTCGGATGGTGTTCACATCTGCAGGAGGAGTGGCGAGAAGATATTCAAATGAACTGGGAGAACGTGGGACCATGTGACCAGCAAAGGGGTTAGGGGGGTGGGACTCTTGGGGTTTGTATAACTGGGGAAAGAATCCAGAAGTTCAGTTTTGGAATTTCACTCATCGTTTCCTCATGCTAGTAAAGAACTCTGAAAGACAATAGCTTCTGAGTTTTTTTTATGCAGAAGAGGTTTTTCTGGAACCTTGACAATTAGGCTATTTGACCCGCTGGTTACTGCTTAAGAAAGATCTACTGTGGCACAAAATCAAATGTTCCTCTCTCTACAAAATGCCCTTTTTTCTTTTTTCTTCTACTGATCATCTGGCTTTTAAGGCCTGGAAAAAAGCCAGGGAGCTCCCTGTAGGTAGGCTGTGCTGCTTCTTGACACCTTAAGATGCGCTGATGACATTCTTTCTAATTTGGGTCACAACCTTCAGAGAAGCCGTCTAGTTAGAGACAGATCACAGCCCAGCATATCCAACCGATTTGCACAGATAATTCCTTCTCATCAGATCGGAACCGGCTGCTGATTTTGTAATTGGCCCCCAAACAGCATTTCAAAATTCTCCACTGTTTTGTGGGCTGTGCCATGTATCAGGGCAGCGATCAGTGCTCAAGCAATGCAATCTTTTGGATCCAGAGATAAGGATGCTCCAGGGATTTTAAGCTTTATTCTTAGCACAAGAAAGCAGAATCAAAAGTATAGCATAAAAAGCATACATGCCAACTATCATGACCCCGCCTGAGCTTGAATCCACGGAGGGAGGATGAGCCGGAGCTGTGGCCCACGAATACTGAGGGGGCAGCTTCGTTGGCTTTGGAGGAATGTGGGGAGGAGCAGGATGGGGGCAGCCCCGGGCCCCTCAAGCTTGGGACGGCTTGCCAACAGGGAGGAACGGGGGGGGGCAGGATGACCGAGAAGAGAGCAGGCAGTGGAAATGAGGAGCGATGGAATTCAGGTGATGAGCAAAGACATGGCAGGGGAAGGATATTGCAAAATCTCAATTCCTTCCCCACTCCTGGGGGAAGGATACTGCAAAATCCCCATTCCCTCCCCACTCCTGGCAGAAGGATATTGCAAAATCTCCATTCCCAACCCCACTCTGGGGCCAGCTAGAGGTGGCATTTGCCGGTTCTCCGAACTGCTCAAAATTTCCACTACCGGTTCTCCAGAACCTGTCTGAACCTGCTAACTCCTCCTTCCAACTCTGTTATCCTCTAATAGGAAACACATCTGGCCTTCACGCCCGCTTCCTGCCTTCAGTCCAATCCAATCAGCTAGTTCTTTTGTTCCTGACACTTCTGAAAAGAACACAGCCCACCAGGCCACACACCCATCTCCCTATCAAAAGAGGAACGAAACATGAATTATTCAAGAAAGCCACAGAATGCCAGCAGCGGGTCAATTATTCTATGCCCGGGCATAAAATCAGAATTCAATCCACCAGAATTCAGAGAGTGAACGAGACCAAGTAATCCCACCCACTTCAGATGAATCGCCAAAGGCAAATCCAAGAAAAATATCCAGAGCTTGTTTGTTGTGTGTTCTCTTTTTTGTCAAAGATTTCTTGCTAGGTTACCTTCCCTCTTTGTGGTGTTCTCTCTCTCTCTCTCTCTCAAAGACAGACCAGCAACTGCTCCCTATGCTAATTAATATGCATAAATTATCCCATAATTAGTTGCTGGAGATAACCCATCTCAAACGACGTCTCGGAGCAGCCCACGCGAGGCTATCGGCTGCCTTTTGAGCGAGCCCATGCGAGTCTTTCCTGGTGTGGCATGTGTGTTTTTTAAGTCCCCCCCCCCATTTCGTAAAAGACAAGGGAGAAATTTGAATAATATGCAAATAGGGTGGATGTTATTAACAGGGTGCCAGCGTTTGACAGTTTATGTTATTGTGGAAATAAATGAGTTTTGACACAAATAAGTTAGAAATGCATTGATTTTTCTTCCCCTCTTTTGAGCAAATGCCGTAATGAGATGCTACACACAGGACCTTGCATTTGGAAAAGTTTTTGATGAGTATTAGAAGGAAATATAACATCGGATCAATTATTAATGGAGTCGTTAATGCATTCCAAGGTGTAACAATAATTATTTCTCTCCCAGGTTCCGGCAGCCCGGGCTTCTGATATTAAACACAATCATGCAGACACAATCACCTCTGATGTGGATTGTTCTCCTTTGCATATTTAATCTCCCCAAATCAAAATGCACAGCAGAGAGCCAACATATTAATGTCCTGATCAGAAGCACTAGAGATCAAAACGCTGCAAAGAGAACAAGGGCTGAGCTTAACGGGCACTGACAAATATTATTTGAGCCCTCCTTATAATCTGTCCTTTTCTATTATGACTCCCCGGTGAATGAAAACCCATTAGCCTGTGTGAATGTGCACCTGTGTGTTTTCGGAGCCTGGTTGTGCATCTTGGAATGCTCGAGTTGACCAGTGCATCTCACTGATGGACGGAGAATTTCCACGAAATCTCTCTTGCCCTGGCAGTTTGGTCCAAAGAGAATATGGCAAAGATGTGTCCAGTGAGCCATCACTGCCTTCAGCCAAGCATCTGTTTGGAAGGATTGCCAGCAAAGTTCTCCAGCTGAGGGACCCAGGGTTGTTCCAGTCCATCGGTGGTTGCCAGCTGTCACTGTTTTCCATTCAGGAGAGATTGTTGGAAGGATCACTCCGGAATCCCACAAGGTGGCCAGCCCGACCTCGGTCTGACCACCTTGTGGGATTCCGGAGTGATCCTTCCAACAATCATGCACTTACAAGCTGTACATTTCTCAACAGATGGCCACATTAGGTTCAGAAGAAGTCATTTGCCATCTGACTGTTTTGCACGGCTTTATAATAATATAATCAGTGTTATTGTTTGCGTCAAAGGACCATGTAATTTGGATTAAAGAATGACATATAAATATGGAGCAGGGAATAATAATTATTCATTAGAATAGAAGAATGGAATGGAATGGAATGGAATGGAATGGAATAGAATAGAATAGAATAGAATAGAATAGAATAGAATAGAATAGAATAGAATAGAATAGAATAGAATAGAATAGAATAGAATTCTTTATTGGCCAAGTTTATTGGACACACAAGGAATTTGTCATTGGTGCATATGCTCTCAGTGTACATAAAGAAAAAATAAAATATATTTGTCAAGAATCATAACATATAACACTTAGTGAGAATAAAATAGAATAGAATAGAATGGAATGGAATGGAATGGAATGGAATGGAATGGAATGGAATGGAATGGAATGGAATGGAATGGAATAGAATAGAATAGAATAGAATTCTTTATTGGCCAAGTTTATTGGACACACAAGGAATTTGTCTCTGGTGCATAAGTTCTCACTGTACATACAAGCAATGGGATAAATCATGATCATAATCATAAAATATATGCATCATAAATCATAAGATACAACTCTCAGTGGCAGTCATAGGATACTAACTAAATAAGCAATCAACATAAATCATACTAGGATACTAACGTCCCAAAGGTGCTTTTTCCAAGAGGCAACTGGACTTTCTGGTTTTTCTTTGAAGACATTTTGCTTCTGAAGAAGCTTCTTGGATGAGAAGCGAAACGCCTTCAAAGAAAAACCAGAAAGTCCAATTGCCTCTTGGAAAGAGCATCTTTGAGACTATCATGACCTGGATGACCGAGAATCTCCATAGACACTAGGATATTAAATAAAACAATTAATTATTGTTTAAATATTAGACTGTGCAGAGTCTTTTAAAAATAAAAGACAAAGAAGATACAGAACATTACTTGATATGGAATAGATTTTATGAGTGGTTAGAGGTAAGAGGTAAAAATTAGATGAAGAAAGAGTTCTGCTATGTTGAATTAAATATAAAGATGGTTTATAATTATAAACATGCCAATATAATTAACAGAACTATAAATAAGCTAATACAGAGAGAAATTTAGCCAAAACTAGTCTGTTACATCATTACTATTGTTTACTAGTATATGTGTTAATATTTTTTTTTGCTCTCTGTGTTTTTCTTTTGTAAATGATATACTCTGACAATACAATGTATTCAAAATGTTTATGAATAAAATATATACATAAATAAAATAGTTAATAATTAACAGATAATTATAATAATTAACAGATCATAATTAACAGATCCCTCACATCCAGGACATAAACTGTTTCAACTCCTACCCTCAAAAAGACGCTATAGAGCACTGCACATCAGAACAACTAGATACAAGAACAGTTTTTTCCCGAAGGCCATCACTCTGCTAAACAAATAATTCCCTCAACACTGTCAAACTATTTACTAAATCTGCACTACTATTAATCTTCTCATCGTTCCCATCACCAATCTCTTCCCACTTATAACTGTATGACTGTAACTTTGTTGCTGGCAATCCTTATGATTCATATTGATATATTGACCATCATTTGTGTTGTAAATGTTGTACCTTGATGAACGTATCTTTTCTTTTATGTACACTGAGAGCATATGCACTAAGACAAATTCCTTGTGTGTCCAATCACACTTGGCCAATAAAAAATTCTATTCTATTCTATTCTATTCTATTCTATTCTATTCTATTCTATATAAATCGTAAGATACCAGCAATCAAATTATAGTCATAATAAGGAAATAGGTAATAGGAAAAATGAGAAGGATAATAGCAATACAGCCCTACTAGGTAGTTTGAGAGTGTTGTGGGAAATAGTTCTTTAGCAGAGTCATGGCATGGCGGGGAAAACTGTCCTTGTGTCTTGTTGTTCTGGCGTAAAATGCCCTATAGCCGTGATGGCGAACCTATGGCATGTGTGGCCATATCGGTGGGCATGCAAGCCCAGCTCTGGCACACAAGTGCACACCAGCCAGCTGATTTTGGGGCCTTCTGTGCCCACCAAAAGTAGAGAAACAGGCTGTCTCCTGCCTCCGGAGGGCCTCGGGGGGGGGGGGGAAGGCCCATTTTTCTCTCTCCAGAGCCTTTCTGGGGAGAGCAAAAAATGGGCCTTCCAGTCCCACCGGAAGTTGGCAAATGGGCCATTTCCAGCCTCCGAAGGGCCTCCAGGCAGGTGGAGACGGCCATTTTTGCCCTCCCCTAAATAGATTCTGGAGCCTGGGGAGAGAGAAAAACAGGCCTACCGGGCCATTGTGTGCCAGGAGCAGGGAGGGGGGGTCACACACGCATGCATGGGGCCGGGGCGCATAGAATTATGGGTGTGGGCATGCACGTGTGCAAACACCAGCACCACCACCCCACTCCTGGCATGCGATGGCAAAAAGGTTTATTTATTTATTTATTTATTTATTTATTTATTTTGTCACAACAATATATGTAGGTATCATACAAAAAGATTATATAGTATATAAACACTTATATGAGTAAATATAAGGAGGTATAAGCATATATATATATATAGGAAGAAGAAAAGAAAAACAATAGGACAGGAACGGTAGGCACATTTGTGCGCTTATGCACGCCCCTTATGGTCCTCTTAGGAATGGAGTGAGGTCAATAGTAGAAAGTTTTTGGTTAAAGCTTTTAGGATTATGGGAAGAGACCACAGAGTCAGGTAAAGTATTCCAAGCACTGATGATTCTGTTACAGAAGTCATATTTTCTGCAATCTAGATTAAAGCGGTTGACATTAAGTTTAAATCTATTAGTTGCTCTAGTATTATTGCAATTAAAGCTGAAGTAGTCTTTGACAGGAAGGACATTACAATAGATGATTCTGTGAGTTAAACTTAGGTCTTGTCAAAGGCGACGGAGTTCCAAGTTTTCTAAGCCTAGGATTTCAAGTCTGGTGGGATAAGGTATTTTGTTGTTTTCAGAGGAATGGAGAACTCTTCTTGTAAAATATTTCTGGACACGTTCAATTGTATTGATGTCAGAGATGTGGTGAGGGTTCCAAACAGGCGAGCTGTATTCTAGAATTGGTCTAGCAAATGTTTTATATGCTCTGGTTAGTAGTGTGGTGTTTTTGGAAAAGAAGCTACGCAAGATTAGGTTTACAACCCTTAGAGCTTTTTTTGCTATGTAGTTGCAGTGGGCTTTGGCACTTAGATCATTTGACATGAAAACTCCAAGGTCTTTAACGGGATGGGGGTCGTCTGTAAGGTAATGTCCATCTAGTATGTACTTAGTGTTTGGGTTCTTTTTTCCTATATGTAAGACTGAGCATTTGCTGGTTGAAATTTGGAGCTGCCAATTTTTAGACCAAGGTCGTTTTGAATGATAGAAGTATTGTCTGTGGTGTTAAATAGTTTGACATCGTCAGCAAAGAGAACACAATTACTTGAGATAGCCATCATTACTTGAGATAGCCAGATAGGTTAGCCATCACTGCCCTGTAGCATCATTTTGAGGGAAGAAGTTGAAGCAGTTTATGTTCAGGATGTGACCATAAATATTTTCACAGCCCGCTTTCTGGCTCTTGCAGTATACAAGTCCTCGATGGAAGGCTGGTTGCAATTGTTTTTTACTGTAATCCTAACTATGCATTGAAGTCTGCCTTGTTTGGTTGCAGTGCCAAATTATTAGTATCGTTCATGATTATTTCATTATAATAATGAAATCTAAACAGAAGCAAAACAGAGCTTGCACAAGCCATACGGTTCTCCTTGGATTGTCTTTATTTTATGAGGCCACTTCTCTCAAACTTCACAATCCTGCTCTTGAGCCGCCCCCCCCCCAAAAAACCCACTATCATAAAACATTTCACCCAAAGTTGCTAGTGTCTTTCTTCTTCCTTCTCCTCCTCCTCCTTCCTCTTTTCTCCTTCTTTTTCTTCCTCCTTTTCCTTCTCCTCCTCCACTTCGATGCATCAGATTCCATACCCCAAAGATACTTTTTCAGGAGTCCACTGGACTTCCTTGTTTTTTCTTTGAAGATGTTTCACTTCTCATCCAAGAAGCTTCTTCAGCTCTGACTGGATGGTGAGGAATGGAAGGATTCATAGGCCTTGCAGACAGCCGGTCATTTGAATCCCTTTTAGAAGGTCGTTGAGGCCACTTGGAGGTTTGTCTGTGTCCTCAGGGTCACCTGAGTGGTGCTCCTGGTTCCTGTAGTCTGCAATTTTCTTTCCCCTCTGGAAATCCATTCCAACTTCCACACCATTCAAAAGGTGTTCGTCCCAAATTGTATAGCTAAAAAGTCTGTAGAGATGCTGAGTCATCCAGGTCATGATTGTCCCAAAGGTGCTTTTTATTTTTATTTATTTATTTATTTATTTATTTATTAAATTTTTATACCGCCTTTCTCCCAAAGGACTCAGGGCGGTGTACAGCCAAAGATAAAAACACAATACATATACAATTAAAACCAACAATTAAAACCTAGCAAATTACAAAAGGCTGATAATAAGTTTAAATTTAAAATTATAAAAGATTTTTAAAAACCCAATAAAAACCCCAGTTTAAAATTAAAACTATTAAAACCATTATGCCAGTCCTGCTTGAATAAATAAATATGTTTTTAGTTCACGACGGAAGGTCCGAAGATCAGGCACTTGACGTAGGCCAGGGGGAAGTTCATTCCAGAGCGTCGATGCTCCAACAGAGAAGGCCCTACTCTGGGATTTTTAAAACGGGATTTTTAAAGAGGCAACTGGACTTTCTTGCTTTTTTCTTTGAAGACGTTTTGCTTCTCATCCAAGAAGCTTCCTCAGCTCTGACAGGATGGTGGGGAATGGAATCCTTCCAAATATGTCCCTGGATAATGATGGGTTGGAAACTGGGACCAGAGATTTACTCTTCTTGAACTCAGTGCCTTTGTTTTCCGGCTCTCCTTTGGCTCTAAGTGGCCTCTCCTCATCAAAGCAATGACACATTTTGGTTGCAATGCTCTTCAATTAGACGCAGCCTAGCCAGGCAGTGGCAGGGGGCAAATGAGTTTGTTACATTTGCCAAGCGAGAATTGGAGTTATTCTTTTCTGCTGCATTAGACAAATGCAATGGGCCGGCTTCTAATCGTGCGCATCGGTGGCGTTCAAAGCTCCATAAATAAAATCTGAAATGGGCCATGTTGATGCCATTTCCCCTTTCTCTCCTTTTTTTTTTTTACAGCTGAACTAGAAAGAGCGGCCTGTAACAAAAAAGCAAAAAGATAAATAAAATGGAACGAAAGGCTAGCCACTGGTGTTATCGGAACTGACTTCCCAGAATGATTGACGTGTCACTCTTAACAGCAAGAGGAGGAGTGTTTAAGAGCTATTTCGAGAAAGACCGTTTTCTTGCTTCAGAGGGGATTTTTTTCCCCCCATTTTCAGCCCTCTTGAGTTTTCAGCAGTTGTGAAAGGACAAAGCCAGAGGTAGGGGAGAGAGAAAGAGAGAGAGAGAACAAGAGAGAGAACAAGAGAGAGAGAGAGAACAAGAGGGGGGGTGGGAGAGGGGGGAGGGAAAGAGAAAGGGAATGAGAGAACAAGAAAGAGAGAGAATGAGAGAACAAGAAAGAAAGAGAGAGAGTGAATGAGAGAACAAGAAAGAGAAAGAGGGAGAATGAAAAGAAAGAAAAAGAGAGAAAGAATGAGAGAACAAGAAAGAAAGAGAGAGAGTGAATGAGAGAACAAGAAAGAGAAAGAGGGAGAATGAAAAGAAAGAAAGAAAGAGAGAATGAGAGAACAAGAAAGAAAGAGAGAGAGTGAATGAGAGAACAAGAAAGAGAAAGAGGGAGAATGAAAAGAAAGAAAGAGAGAGAAAGAATGAGAGAACAAGAAAAAAAGAGAATGAGAGAACAAGAAAGAGAGAACAAGAGAGAGAGAACAAGAGGGGGTGGGAGAGGGGAGGGAAAGAGAAAGGAATGAGAGAACAAGAAAGAGAGAGAATGAGAGAACAAGAAAGAAAGAGAGAGAGTGAATGAGAGAACAAGAAAGAGAAAGAGGAGAATGAAAAGAAAGAAAAGAGAGAAAGAATGAGAGAACAAGAAAGAAAGAGAGTGAATGAGAGAACAAGAAAGAGAAAGAGGAGAATGAAAAGAAAGAAAAAGAGAGAATGAGAGAACAAGAAAGAAAGAGAGTGAATGAGAGAACAAGAAAGAAGAGAGAGAGAATGAGAGAACAAGAAAGAGAGAGAAAGAATGAGAGAACAAGAAAAAAAGAGAATGAGAGAACAAGAAAGAGAGAACAAGAGAGAGAGAATGAGAGAGCAAAGAGAGAGAGAGAAAATGAGAGAACAAGAAAGAGAAAGAAACAGAATATTTATTTAATTTATTTATTTTTATTTATTTTTATTTTTTGTCACAACATTATATACAAGCACATATAATGATAGAAAAAAACAATAGGACAGGAACGGTAGGCACTTTTGTGCACTTACACTTACACTTACTTACACTTACATACTGTGTAGACAACACAGTATCAACAGTAGAAACCTTTAAATTTCTAGGTTCTATCCCTGGAGGGCCAGGGATAGGGGTTACTCCTCTGCCCTGGTCCTATTAGACCTCTCAGCGGCTTTTGATACCATCGACCATGGTATCCTGCTGCGCCGGTTGGAGGGGTTGGGAGTGGGAGGCACCGTTTATTGGTGGCTCTCCTCCTATCTCTCCGACCGGTCACAGACGGTGTTGACAGGGGGGCAGAGGTCGTCCCCGAGGTACCTCACTTGTGGGGTGCCACAGGGGTCGATTCTCTCGCCCCTTCTGTTCAACATCTATATGAAGCCGCTGGGTGAGATCATCAGAGGCTTCGGGGTGAGATATCATCTGTACGCTGATGATACTCGGTTGTACTTCTCCACCCCGGGCCACCCCAATGAAGCTATTGACGTGCTGTCCCAGTGCCTGGAAGCCGTACGGGTCTGGATGGGGAGAAACAGGCTCAAACTCAATCCCTCCAAGACGGAGTGGCTGTGGATGCCGGCACCTCGGTCCAGTCAGCTGCATCCGCAGCTGACTGTTGGGGGTGAGTTATTGGCCCCGATGAAAAGGGTCCGCAACTTGGGCGTCCTCCTGGATGGACGGCTGTCTTTCGAAGATCATTTGACGGCCGTCTCCAGGAGAGCTTTTTACCAGGTTTGCCTGGTTCGCCAGTTGCGCCCCTTTCTAGACCGGGGTGCCCTATGACGGTCATTCACGCGCTCGTTACATCTCGCTTGGATTATTGCAATGCTCTCTACATGGGGCTCCCCTTGAAGAGCATCCGGAGGCTTCAGTTGGTTCAGAACGCAGCTGCGCGGGTAATAGAGGGAGCCCCTCGTGGCTCCCACATGACACCTCTCCTGCGCAGACTGCACTGGCTACCTGTGGCCTCTCGGGTGCGCTTCAAGGTTTTGGTGACCATCTTCAAAGCGCTCCATGGCATAGGGCCAGGTTACTTACGGAACCGCCTGCTGCCACCGACTACCTCCCACCGACCCATACGCTCTCACAGGGAGGGACTCCTCAGGGTGCCGTCCGCCAGGCAGTGCCAACTGGCGACACCCAGGGGAAGGGCCTTCTCTGTGGGGGCTCCCACCCTCTGGAACGAGCTCCCCCCAGGATTACGTCAACTTCCCGACCTCCGAACCTTCCGCCGCGAGCTTAAGACACATCTATTTATCCGTGCAGGGCTGGCCTAGGGTTTGATTTTTTATAAATTTAATTTTAATGGGGTTTTGTATTTTAACTATAGTTTTAAATTTGGCCTAATGGAATAAGTTTTTTAAATGTTGTTTTAACATGTATTTATATTATATTTTATGTTTTATAAGGCTGTAAACCGCCCTGAGTCCTTTGGGAGATAGGGCGGTATAAAAGTTTGAATAATAAATAAATAAAATAAAAAAATATCACAAGATCTAAAATGGACAGCTAACATCAAAAACATCATCAAAAAAGGACAACAAAGAATGTTCTTTTTGCGCCAACTCAGTAAGCTCAAACTGCCCAAGGAGCTGCTGATTCAGTTCTACAGAGGAATTATTGAGTCTGTCATTTGCACCTTTATAACTGTCTGGTTCGGTTCTGCAACCCAACAAGAAAGACACAGACTTCAGAGGATAATTAGAACTGCAGAAAAAATAATTGCTACCAACCTGCCTTCCATTGAGGACCTGTATACTGCACGAATCAAGAAGAGGGCCGTGAAAATATTTACAGATCCCTCGCATCCTGGACATAAACTGTTTCAACTCCTACCCTCAAAACGACGCTACACTGAGAGCGTATGCACCAAGACAAATTCCTTGTGTGTCCAATCACACTTGGCCAATAAAATTCTACACCTATACCTATTATGCACGCCCCTTATAGTCCTCTTAGGAATGGGGTGAGGTCAATGGTAGACAGTTTTTGTTAAAGCTTTTGGGAGTTTGAGAAGAGACCACAAAGTCAGGTAGTGTGTTCCAAGCGTTAGCAACTCTGTTACAGAAGTCATATTTTCTGCAATCAAGATTGAAGCGGTTAACATTAAGTTTGAATCTATTGTTTGCTCTTGTATTATTGCGATTGAAAATAAAAAGAAAGAAAGAAAGAAAGAAAGAAAGAAAGAAAGAAAGAAAGAAAGAAAGAAAGAAAGAAAGAAAAAGAGGATGAGAGAACAAGAAAGAGAGAGAGGGAGAGAGAGAAAATGAGAGAACAAGAAAGAAAGAATGAGAGAACAAGAAAGAAAGAGAAGGGAGAGAGAGAGGGAGGGAGGGAGGGAGGGAGGGAGAGAGAGAGAGAGAGAGAGAGAGAGAGATCCACTTTGTTGGGTGTTTTAAGCCTTTTTCTACATTCTTGGGTTGCATCCCTGCCGTGATCTACAGACCGCGGTGTCTGCTCCATTATACACTCCATGTGCTTTCAGATTCACTTATCCCTACAATGCAGAGTGTCTCAGAGCAAAATCCATCAGAGGCTTATTATCGGCAGAGTAGGGGGGGAAGGGAGGAGTGGCAGGGGCGAAAAGTGGGGGGGGGACTCTCAAATATGCCAGCGTCTCTAATCTGTCCCCTAAGATCAGCGCTTCTCTTTGAAAACACGAAAGCTCAACAGATGATATTATTTTTGGATGCTCAGCAGTTTTGAAGAAGAAAAAAAAGGCCTTACAAATCTTAACAATTGGGGAAGCCTTGGTGCTACTGGGTAAGGCGACACAAGGGGGAGAAAATTGCACCACTTCTGAGAAAAAAGACAGGAAAATGGGACTCTGGGAATAACAGTGATGGAATAATTGTGCATGCATTGGTACTCTTAAAAAGTTCTCTGGGAGAATCGGGTTGGCAGAATATAATACAGGTCAACTTACTTAATGGTCAACTTACGGGCCCAACTGAGCTCCAAATTCCTGTTGCTAAGCGAGGCACTTGTCAAGTGAATTTTGCCCCATTTTACGACCTTTCTTGCCACCGTTGCTAAGTGAATCATTGCACTTGATAAGTTATTAACATGGTTGTTAAGTGAATCTGGCTTCCCCATTGATTTTTGCTTGTCAGAAGGTCACAAAATGTGATCACGTGACCCCGGGACACTGCAACCGTCTTAAATATGAGTCCGTTGCTAAGCATCTGAATTTTCATTACCTGGCCATGGGGATGCTACAATGGTTGTAAGCGTGGAAAACGGTCACAAGTCGCTGTCATTCAATGCCATTCGCAGGAGTCTTCTCCAGCAAAATAAAGGAATAGGAAACGGCACAAGGCTCAAATAAGGACACGTTATACCATCCTGGACCAATGGTTGCCCAGTTTATTTTTGCAAACCTCCAGAGTTAGTTTTTTTTTAAAAAAAACTGAAAGTGGCTGAGATACACTTCCATGAAATTTTTTTATCTAGTTTGGGAACTACTAGCTTCTACTTGATCAGCATCAGTCCTCACTACACATTGGATGGAGAATTTTAAAAGTTTTATGCAGGTTTTGGAAACTATATGAGAAGAATGATATTAGGGGTGGTGAGACCTTCTTAAGCCAATTATTCTTTAACTGTTTCTGTCTTATTTTCATTGCAACAACACAAAATTTGGGTACTGCACAGGTAACGGCTGGTTTTAAATTTTGGAGAATGTATTCAGATAAAACCATGCATATTATAAGTAAAAATAATGCTCCATCTAATAAAGCATTTCATGGTCAGGTCAGATGGATGGATGGATGGATGGATGGATGGATGGATGGATGGATGGATGGATGGATGGATGGATGGATGGACGGACACATAAACAGATGATAGATAGATAGATAGATAGATAGATAGATAGATAGATAGATAGATAGATAAAATAGATTACCCTGTTTCCCCAAAAATAAGATCCAACTGGAAAATAAGTCCTAGCATGATTTTTCAGGATGCTCATAAAATAAAATAATCCAAAATAAGCCCCAGTTAAGATTGTCAGCCAGACGGATACATTTAGTACCATATTTCCCCCAAAATAAGACCTAACCAGAAAATAAGCCCTAATGCGCCTTTTGGAGCAAAAATTAATATAACACCCAGTCTTATTTTTGGGGAAACACAGTAAATAGACTAAATGGATGGATGGAGAGAGAAAGAGGTTAGAGAGAGATGAGAGGGAGAGAGAGAGAGAGAGAGGGAGGGGGAGAGGGGGAGATAGAGGGAGAAAGAGGTATGTGTGTGTGGGAGAGAGAGGGGGGGGCAGGCAGGGTGGTATACAGACAGGCAAATAGAGATGAACACAATTTTGTTGCACAATTGAACGTGGCAGAAGTGGCAGCAACATAAGCTTGGCCAAATTGTTTTTAGAAGAATTAAAAAAGCGCTTGGGGGAGGATAGGGAGGGATAAGAGATGGGCTCCAAGTGTGATGTGATATAAATGACATGACTTCTCTGTTAGATTGTGAGATGCAAGTGCTAAGCCGCATTGTTTGAATGCCGGCATTGTTTTGGCGCCATTGTGGCTTGTTATGGACGCTGCTAATTGCATGGCAAGGTCCTGGGATCTTGCCCTTGACGCTTTTGTGGTGTCGTTCTGCCTCACAAAAATCCTGTCCTCACCATTGGAACCTACGGATGACATGCTATTTGTTAGCATTATGTGCTTGCTGTCACTATCCTCACAAGCATCGGATTCCTGGCTATCAAAAACTTCTAGCCTTTTTTTTTTCACCCTTCAAAGTAAGAATTAAAGGGGCAGTTGGCGTCCTTTGGTGCAAAACGTCTCCAGCCTCTTATGTTTGTCTATGCAGACAATTCTAGAAACCACGGAGGCTCCATAAATACGTCCCTACCAGTGGTGAAATCCAAATTTTTTTACTACCGGTTCTGTTGGCGTGGCTTGGTGGGTGTGGTGTGGCTTGGTGGGCGTGGCAGGAGAAGGATACTGCAAAATCCCCATTCCCTCCCCACTCCTGGGGAAGGATACTGCAAAATCGCCATACCCTGCCCACTCCTGGGGAAGGATACTGCAAAATCCCCATACCTTCCCCACTCCTGGGGAAGGATACTGCAAAATCCCCATACCCTACCCATTCCTGGGGGGAAGGATATTGCAAAATCTCCATTCCCACCCACTCTGGGACCAGCCAGAGGTGGTATTTGCCAGTTCCCTGAACAGCTCAAAATTTCCGCTACCGATTCTCCAGAACCTGTCAAAACCTGCTGGATTTTACCCCTGATCCCTACCCTTGAAGCTCACCCAGATGGATCTACTATCTTTAATCACGATTTCATTACTGCCGTTGTTATGGTTTAATGGTGTGTTATAGTTTAAATGGTCACCAATTGAACAGATCTTGTTGGTTTATGAAATAGCTGTTAATATTAGTTGACACAACTGGGACTTTTACAGTGTGTTCTTGTACATTAAATATTAACCGGAAATCTTAAAGAGTATAAGAAGGTTTCCTTATCCCATTCACATCCGTCTTCAAGCAAGGCTGTCAACGTTATGACCGACGAACCCAACCAAAGCAAGCATGAGCGAAACAATCCAATCTCTGAATGCAAAACTTTATTGACTACATCATTTTGGCACTGATGAGGACAAAACCAGATCTAGCTAATTCCGGCACAAACCCACATAATTGAAGTTTCTCCCTCCCTCTATTAGTACAGGTCACATTGTCCAATTGAATAACATTGTATTGTTATGAGAAAAAGTTGTTGGTTTTGGCAAATGCCTGCCAAAGTGTCCTTGGCTCTCATGGTTCATCTTGATGTCTGGAGACTACATTTCATCTCACCCTTCCCACCTGCCTGGTTTTTAGGAAGTCGAGACACAATTGTGTTTGTAGCAGCAAAAGAGCGCTTCAAATTTGACAAAGGTCTTTTGAGGTCTGGTAACTTCATTCCCTTAGTTTCCCTTAGCTTTTGCTATTTTTCACTATGAATATTTCAGTTAACGGAATAAAACCCTCCCTGCTCCCAACTCTTTTAAGACCAAGAATTGACCCATAATTAATTTGGAAGCAAACTTCATTTCGTTTCAAAAAAATTCTTCTTTGGGAAAAATACATACTGAAATCAAACAATTACAGGTACTGGGCCTGGCTTGTCTAGTGAAGAGAAGGACCAGGGGAGACAGGATAGCAGTATCTGAGGGGCTGCCACAGAGAGGAAGGGGGTCAAGCTGTTTTCTAAAGCACCTGAAGGCCAGACAAGGAATAATGGATGGAAAGATTCAACCTGGAAATAAGGAGAATTTTTCTGACAGTGAGAACAGTCAACCAATGGAAGAAAAGTTGCCTTCAGAAGTTGTGGGAGCTCCATCCCTGGAAGCTTTCAAGAAGAGATTGGATTAACTTAATAACAGCCACAAGACTTTTGATTGCTCAATATTGGAAGAAAGAAGAATTACCCACAATTGAAGAATGGACACTCAAAGTATCAAATCTGGCAGAAATGGCAAAAATTTCTGCTTATTTGAAAGACTATACACAAGAAAAATATATTTTAGAATGGAAAATGTGGATTGATTATATTCAAAATAAGTATCAGATAAAAAAATATCAAATAGCATATGAATAAATTTAGGAAATATTTTGTATTAGATATATTTTTGAAGGAGAGAGGAATTGAGAGTGTGATTATGTGTGGAGAGACTAGAGATTATAATTTAGGATTTATTTTGGATTATGATTGTTAGTTTTGATACCCTGCATTTTGTTCTGGGAAGTCGGGGAGGGTAAGGGGGAGGGGAATTGGGGGGTGTTGAGGGTAGAGGATGGAGTGATGGTTAATGTACAGGGATTATTGAAGATGTATAAATATAATTAATGTAGGGTCGGGTCTGCCCAGTTACCATTTTAGAATGGTGGGAAGGGAGAAAAGAGGAGAGAGTAGGAGGTAGGAAAGAGGAGAAGAGGAAGGAAGAGGGGTAGAAGAGGGAGAAGGAAGGCATAGGGTGGAGGAAGGAGAGGGTATAGATAAGAGAAGGGGAGGAAGGTCTGGAAAGTAGCAGAAGGTAGAAGAGGGAAGAGAGTTAAAAGGAGGGGGTGGTGACTGGGCAAGCCCGACTAATTGTATATGAGTGTACATCGGATGAGTTGTTGAATATGAATGTAAAAATAAAACTTTTTTATATATATGAAAAAAGAAGAGATTGGACTGCCCTCTGACAGAAATGGTGTAGGGTCTCCTGCTTGGGCGGAGGGTTGGACTAGATAGAATAGAATAGAATAGAATTTTTTATTGGCCAAGTGTGATTGGACACACAAGGAATTTGTCTTGGTGCAGATGTTCTCAGTGTACATAAAAGAAAAGATACCTTCCAACTCTGTTAATCTAATCCTATCCTATCCTTCCTTGCTACAGGTAGTCCTTGGCTTACAATAGTTTACATAGTGACCGTTCAAAGTTACAACGGCACTGAAAAAGGTGACATGACGGTTTTTCATACTTACGACATTTGTAGCATCCCCACGATCGGGTGATCAAAATTCAGACCCTCCTGACTCAGATTTACGACCGTTGCTGTGTCTGGAGGCCACGTGATCCCCTTCTGCGACCTTTCTGACACGAGCGAAGTCACCGGGGAATCCAGATTCGCTTATCCACTGCAGCGATTCGCTTAAGCGCAGTGGCAAGGAAGGAAGTAAAATGGGACAAAGCGCACTTAAACAAATGTCTCACTTAATGACAGACACCTTGGGGGCTCAATTGTGGTCGTAAGTCGAGGAGTACCTGTACGTTGAATCTTACAAGTCCCACAGAGCGAGGAGGGAAGGGAAGACCCCCTCCCCTCCCCTCCCCCGCAATGCTTTCAGTCCTTAAACAAATGTCTCACTTAATGACAGACACCTTGGGGGCTCAATTGTGGTCGTAAGTCGAGGAGTACCTGTACGTTGAATCTTACAAGTCTCACAGAGCGAGGAGGGAAGGGAAGACCCCCCCTCCCCTCCCCTCCCCCGCAATGCTTTCAGTCCTTGGCAAAGGAGACCCAGCCGAACCACGCAACGCCGATTCCTAGGCGCGTATTCATTTGAACTGCAATGACAGCCTCATTTAGAAACAAATTAGGGGTTAACGAAGAAGTCTATGATGGAGACGGAAGCCAGCTTCCCTTTTCCCCTCCCTGTCTGTTAGAATTAGGAAGTGTCGCTGAGGCACGGGTGTCAAGAATATGAATGCCCAGCGTCATTTCTGCTGCCTCTAATTGAAGCCGAGATAAATGAAGTGGAAAGGCACCGTCCAATCCAATCAAAACGTGAAAAAGGTATTTTGACATGTAAATTACAAACTTCCTGTGTGTTTTTGTCTCCCCAATTACACCCTCCCCTGTCATGTTTTTTTTTTTAAATTATATCTTAATCTACCCAGCCTCCTAATAATTATGTCATCATTCTCGGGGAGGGGAGGGGGGGCCCCCTCCAACGCCGCGTAATGGTATTTTATAGGATGTGCCATTCATGATTAACCGATTCACTTTCCCGCATCCGCGATGCGATTTCTCATGGTGTTCAAATATGCATTGTGTCACTTCTGCCTTTGTAAAAACTCAGGCGCGGCGTCTCCTCGTGGCTCCTTGATGAGATGGCAGAGAAACAGGGACAGCCCCAGCAGACCGTTGAGACTGTCAATCATGGGCCATTATTTTCAGAGGCCTCCTTCGAGAAAGGGACCACCGGTGGACAATGGGGATGGGGCAATGGCTTTCCAAGATAAATCTACCATCCATTTAGAATAATAGATCGTCTTTCTTCTCCTAGGCCTGTGCCAACCCATCTTTCCGAGCTGCTGTTCTTTCGGCTCTGAACTTACAAAGATCCACACTTGCATCCAGTTCTGGTCATTGCCATATTAAAAAGATGTTGAGACTTTGGAAAGAGTGCAGAGAAGAGCAACGGAGATGATGAAAGGGCTGGAGGCTAAAACTTACTATTGTGATCAAGGCCCAAGTAGTGATGACCAAACAAAATTCAGCCCTCAACACACTTATTTTATTAAAACAGCTGAGAATGAATTAATTCTCAGCTTTGTCCAAAACAAAATTCTTAATAACCAGTCTGTTGGCCTTATCACCAACCTTTGATGTCTTTGGCAACCTGCCAAAGGCATTTCTTGGCAAAAACCCCACAAAGTTCAAGAGATGCTGACAAGAAGCAATGGAATCGATGTTGATTTTCTATAAAGAACCCAACGGCTTGTTGCTGCTCTTTTAAGCCTTATGGGAGTGGCCAATCATCTTCTGGCCTTACTCCTGAGTTGTCCTTTTTTCTTCAGCTGCTCTTGCCTTCTGGCAGCTCTTCTCATGCATGCACTAGGAACAGGCTCCTCCTGTTCCTCTGCCTCTCTGCTGTCCGCCTCTGGAGGCTCCGGAGTCCGTGCATCACTCCCAGATGGCCCTGGCCCCATCTCTGCCTCTGACACAGAGCCCTCGTCAGAACCTTCCCCTGACTTCAGGACTGGCCCATTGTCCTCCCCAGCCTCCTCACTGTCTGACTCCGCTGCCAGGTCCACAGGCTGCTGGCGGACCACAACACATACAAAGAACGGTTACTAGAAGACCCCCCCCAGGTCCCTTCCAGCTCTATCATCTATTATTCTATTATTTTTATATAAGTTGCAGTGGTTCTTTTTCAATGTTATTCTCAACTTCAATCAGAATAGAGCTGGAAGGGACCTTGGAGGTCTTCTAGTCCAGCCCCCTGCTCAAGCAGGAGACCCTATACCATTTCAGACAAATGACTGTCCAATCTCTTCTTAAAAGCCCCCAGTGAGGGAATACCCACAACTTCAGGAGGCAAGCTGTTCCATAAGTTAATTGTCCTCACTGTTAGGAACTTTCTCCTTAATTCCAGGTTGCTTCTCTCCTTGATTAGTTTCCATCCATTGTTTCTTGTCCTGCCCTCTGGTGCTTTGGAAAATAAATTGACCCCCTACTCTTTGTGGCAGCCTCTCAAATACTGGAATACTGCTATCATGTCCCTTCCTGTAGTCCTTCTTTTCTGTAGACTGGCCAAGCCCAAAGCCTGCAACCATTTATATGTTTTAGTCTCCAGGCCTTTAGTCATCTTATTTGCTCTTCTTTGCACTTTTTCCAAAGTCTCAACATCTTTTTTGTAATGTGGTGACCAAACCTGGATGCAGTATTCCAAGTGTGGCCTTACTAAGGCTTCTGTTAAATGCTACTGTTAAGTTCGGGCAATGAAGAGGCAGGAGACCAACGAGTGGCAACAGCTCTTTAGTTTATTGTGACCCAGCAAAAGACAACCGGCAAAAACTCCTCTTTAAATACTCTTTTGGCTGAGGCTTCAACCAATCAGCAACGTGCAATTTTCCCACCCAAAATTCCCTCTCGAAGTTCAAAATACATTACAGCTACTAATATGTCACCTGATTTTGATTCTAATGCCTGTTTATACAACTAGGGATTGTATTAGTTTTTTTCGCTGCTGCCACACACTGGTGACACACGATTAAGTGATAGTCTACTAGGAGTCCACGATCCCTTTCACAGTTAGCATTTTTCAGCCAGGTTTCACTTAATCTGTACTTGTACCTTCAGTTTTTCCTGCCCATGTATAAAACCTTGCTTTTCTACACATTACATTTCATTTTGTTGGATAGGGCCCATCGTTCAAGTCTGGCAAGATCTTTTTAGATCCCAAGCTTGTCTTCTAGGGCAGGGGTCTCCAACCTTGGTCCCTTTAAGACTTGTGGACTTCAACTCCCAGAGTCCCTCAGCCAGCAAAACTGGCTGAGGAACTCTGGGAGTTGAAATCCACAAGTCTTAAAGTTGCCAAGGTTGGAGATCCCTGTTCTAGGGTGTTGGCTATTCCTGCCAGTTTAGTGCAGTGGTGGAATTCAAATTGTTTTTACTACCGGTTCTGTGGGCATGGCTTGGTGGGCATGGCTTGGTGAGCGTGGCAGGGGAAGGATACTGCAAAATCTCTATTCCCACCCCACTCCAGGGGACGGATACTACAAAAACCCCATTCCTCCCCACTCCGGGGCCAGCCAGAGGTGGCATTTGCCGCTTCTCCAAATTACTCAAAATTTCCGCTACCGGTTCTCCAGAACCTGTCAGAACTTGCTGGATTTCACCCCTGATTTAGTGTCATCTGCAAATTTGATGAGTTTCCCTTCTATTCCTTCATCTAACTCATTTATGAAGACTTGGATTCAGATGAAGACACTAAATAATTTTACGCTAATTTTAATTATTTAATTATTTATTAAATTTGGCAGCCATCTCATTTTGAAGCAACTCTGGGCAGCTTCATTTTTTTATCCTAAATTGTAATGAGCATTGAAGTTTTAATTTTTCTCTCTTATTTTATTCTGAGCATTCTAAGCTATTAAATAACAGGGCGTTAATAATTTTTAAACTGACTTTACAAACATCAATATAGGGAAACAATATAATATACTAAGATTGTATTCATTGCTTCACAGTGAACTTCAGTGGTTCTTTATATTTAACGTCAGATGAAAAAGCTAAATAATTTTATGCTTGCAATATTGTCATCCTACCATGTAATACACAATGTATTAAGATTTGCAACAGCATAATAAAAAAGGAGAGGGAATAAGAAGCATACGTATCACTCATGAAAATGTCACTGGAATGTTTCTCTCTTATAGGGAGAAAAAAAAAATCCAAACCAATTTCCTTCCCAGCAAATTACTACATAGCTTTTTTACAAAATATATAAAGGTACAAGACAAGACTTCTGATCTAAATAAGATCAAGTGGCGAACCACAGAAAACATAAACACATTGAATTTGCAAGGAAAAGAGACCAAGATTTTATAAGGCTTCAATATGTCTAATTTGCATAACAACTCATCCCTAAGGGCACATTCAGACAACCTGTTTAACACACTTTCCTGCAAGTTCTTCAGACAGCAGAAAAACACACCAGTTGCTCTATCCCCAGCTTTATTCTGTCTCAGTAAGGTTAGAATTCCCTTTTTATGACCCCGTAATCCCTTTTATGACCCCGTAATAGAGTCGAGGTGACTGGATTGAGTTGAGCATTTACTGGCCAGATGCCCTTCCTGATGCCTACGCAGAGTTCAGAGCAGAAATTTTTTCTTTGCATCCTTGGAGAGAGCTATCTGCCGCTACCTAGGATTGAACTCTCAACCCTCCGAATGGGAGGCAAGCATCTTCACCATTAGGCCACCATGTCACTCTGTGTCAATAAGGTAATAAGACCAGAAACACTGAACTAGATCATCAAAGAAGGACAATGCTACCATTGGACAGACCGGCAAACATCTCAGTAGCTTTGATGGGAAGTAGATGCTGAAGCATGAATATGCTCTCATATGTTTCTGTTGCACTCTCTTAGAACATGGAAGGGACCTTGGAGGTCTTCTAGTCCAACCCCCCCTGCTGAAGCAGGAGACATTATACTATTCTGGATATCTAATCTCAAATTTCAAGCATCAACCTTCAATGAGACATGTCAGCAGTCTTCCAATATTTGAAGTGAGTCATAAAGAAGTGAGGGGGGGTTTCAATCCAGTGGTGAAGTGTAAAATTTGTTACTACCGGTTCTGTGGGCGTGGCTTGGGGAAGTAATGTGACTGGGTGGGAGTGGCCAACTTTTTTGTTTTTACTTTTAAAAGCATTTTTTCTACAACCTCTTTGGCCGAAGCTGTTTCAGAGGCTTTCAGAGGCATAAAAAAAAAAGTTTTTTTCTGAAATGGAGTTTCATTAGTTTCAGAGGCAGAAAAAAAAGCAAAAAAAAAAAGCAAGGCACACAGCTCACAACCAAGGAACCTGTTGCTAAAATTCACCTCTGGGAACAGCTGATTGGGGGTATTCTGGGAGGATGATCCACCTGCCAATCAGCTTTTGTCTTATTTTCCTCCCCAAAAACTAAGGTGCATCTTATTCTCCGAAAAATACGGTTGGTTGTAAAAAAAATGCTTTTAAACGTAAAAAAAAAAAATTGCACGCCACAGCTGATCACACACACACATGCTGTTCTATTTACCCCATGCCTCCTTTTGGCGTGCAGTGTGCACACACATGCGCACCTGACATTTGGTGCATGGTGCGCACTGTGCATGCGTGCACGCAGCATGGATTTGGCGTGCGGCGCGCATGTGCAGCCAGTGAACCAGTAGTACACCAATTCAGATTTTACCACTGTGGTGGAGGTGTAAAAAACCCAGAAAATTGTGGACTTCAATTACATAAAATAATACAGAAGTTTTTAAAGATCTGCACACAATTCCCCACCTTTTTTGGAGGTGAAAAATTGATAGATAAGAACCGCTGGCTCAGGGGCTAGGACATTGAGCTTGTCGATCGAAAGGTCGGCAGCTCGGCGGTTCGAATCCCTAGTGCTGCCATATAATGGGGTGAGCTCCCGTTCCTTGTCCCAGCTTCTGCCAACCTAGCAGTTTCGAAAGCACGTAAAAATGCAAGTAGAAAAATAGGGACCACCTTTGGTGGGAAAGTAACAGCTTTCTGTGCCCCTTTGGAGTTGAGTCATGCCGGCCACATGACCATGGAGATGTCTTCGGACAGCACTGGCTCTTCGGCTTTGAAACGGAGATGAGCACCGCCCCCTAGAGTTGGCAACTACTAGCACGTATGTGCGAAGGGAACCTTTACCTTTTAATTATAGGTGACTGCAGTAAGACAAAAAAGATGAGAACAATATGATATTTTCCAATAGGAGGCAGAGTTATTCAGCCCATCAACATTAATAAAACAAAGTACTTTTTACTAAGACAATATTGCTGGTCCTTGACTTAGGACCACAATTGAGCTCCAAATTTCTGTTGCTGACCGACACATTTGTTAAGTAAATTTTGTCCCATTGTATGACCTTTCTTGCCACCGTTGTTAAATGAATCACTCCAATTGTTAAGTTAGTGACGCTGTTGTTAAGTGAATCTGGCTTCCCCATTGATTTTGCTTGTCAGAAGGTCGCAAAAGTTGATCACATGACCCTGGGACACTATGACCGTCATAAATGTGAGTCAGTTGCCAGGTGTCTGAATTCCGATCATGTGACTATGAGGAAGCTCGCAACGGTCTTAAGTGTGAAAAATGGTCACGAGTCACTTTTCGTCAGTGCCATTGTAACTTTGAATGGTCACTAAATGAACCGTTATAAATCGGGGACGATCTGTAAACTAGATTTGTCCACTGTCATCTGATGAAAGAATCTTAGCAAACGCACCCTGTGATTTTATTCTGCTAACCCCCAGGCCTTACATTTTAGGCCAACTCTTCAAAAATGCTGCTGCAGCCATTCCATGGGCTTCTAACACCATCTGCTGATAAAATACAGCTATTTCTCTCAAATTTCCATCTCTGTTTTCTTGAGAGGCTACGCAATATTTCAAATGAGCAAAGGTTAGTAAATGAGCATTAACTGCCGCTTTAAGCATCTTTAACCTCCAATCTCTCTGAGTCAATATGTCTTTCAGTATTCACGGACCAATCAGGAATTTTCCAGATGACTTGATGAGGGAAAATTGTCTTCTTTTTATTATTATTATTATTCCTTTGCTTTCTTTTAAGCCAAAAGGATAAATCATAGGCAATAATAAATGTATGAGGATTGGGCGTGGATATATTTTAATTACAGCATGAAGCCTAATTAAAAACATGTTAAATATACATTTACTATGGCCGCTACTTAGAATAAGCATATGCTGTGCTCCCTACTGTAGTTTATAAAAATGAAATTGCAATTTTTTCCCCCCAGTTTAGATATGCCTTTTAGATGTGTATCAGCCAGGTATCTTTTACGTATTCCAAAATACATATCAGTTTTCACTTTTTTTAGTGTAACAACAATTATTTCATCTAGGATATGGGAGGAAAGAGAGGGGGAGGGGAGGGGAGGGATTCTGTTTAATTGTCTCTTTTCAGGAAGAAAAGAATATTCTTCTTTTAAGCTTTTTGTTAAACAGAAATTCAGAAACCCGAAGCTTCAAATAAATTTATTGTTGTTAGCATCATCATCTTCATCATCACTTCTACCACTTTTGAGTTCCCCTTCCAAAAGGCAACTACTCTCTGATTTCAAAAGTGTCAAGAGAAGACATGATCCTTCTGCTCGCTCTAGCATAGCTCCATAACCTAATGGACTAGAAACATGATCCTACCAAAATCACATGGAAGAGGATTCTGCGCTCATTCACCCATCCTATGGGTTTTCCAGTCCATCTGGGAAGTCGCAAATACGCCACCATGGCTTTACCCAAACCATGTTTTGCCTCTGGCATGGATTTGAGCCGTTGGGCCACTACGGAGGTCAAAATATTTGGAATTTGGTGGAAAATGAAACATGTGACAGCAAGCCTTTGGGGCACTTTCTCCTTGCTTCTCTATATTTTTGAGAGGAATTAGGTAAAGGTAAAGGTTTCCCTCGCACATACATTCTAGTCGTTGCCAACTCTAGGGGGTGGTACTCATCTCCGTTTCAAAGCTGCAGAGCCAGCGCTGTCCGAAGACGTCTCCGTGGTCATGTGGCTGGCATGACTCAATGCCAAAGGCGCACGGAACGCTGTTACCTTCCCACCAAAGATGGTCCCTATTTTTTCTATTTGCATTTTTACGTGCTTTCAAAACTGCTAGATTGGCAGAAGCTGGGACAAGTAACGGGAGCTCACCCCGTTACACGGCGGCACTAGGGATTCGAACCGCTGAGCTGCCGACCTTTCGATCGACAAGCTCAACGTCCTAGCCCCTGAACCACCATGTTCCCCTTGAGAGGAATTAGCTAATAGCTAATAAAAAGAGTTGGAAGGGAGCTTGGAGATCTTCTAGTCCAGAAGTCTCCAACCTTGGCCACTTTAAGACTTGTGGACTTCAACTCCCAGAATTGCTGGCTGAGGAATTCTGGGAATTAAAGTCCACAAGTCTTAAAGTGACCAAGGTTGGAGACCTCTGTTCTAGTCCAACCCCTTGTTCAGGCAGGAGACCCTATACTAGTGGTGGGTTTCTACCGGTTCACCCCGATTGGGTGAACCAGTAGTGGCGGCGGCAGGAGGCTCCACCCACCCAGTCATCAAGGACATCATCATGGACACACTGTGCATCTGCTGAAGTTCTGCGCATGCGCAGAAGCACCGAGAGTGAGTGAAGCGAGCACACACATGCGCGCTCACAGTTCCGAACCAGTAGCGAAAGTAAGTGGAATCCACAACTGCCTTATACCATTTCAATCTCTTCTTGAAAATCTCCAGTGATGAAGCACCCACAATTTCTGGAGGCAACTTCTGTTCCACTGCTTAATTGTTCTCACTATCGGGAAATTTCTCCTTAGTTCCAGTTACTTCTCTCCTTGATTAGTTTCTATCCACTACTTCTTGTCTTGCCTTCTGGTGCTTCGGAAAATAGGTTGACACACACACCCTCCTCTTTCTGGCAGCCTCTCAAATATTGAAAGACTATCATGTCACCCCCTAGTCCTTCTTTTCACTAGACTAGACAAACCCAATTCCTGCAACATTCGTTGTATGTTTTAGCCTCCAGCCTCCTAATCATCTTTGTTGTTCTTCTCTGCACTCTTTCCAGAATCTCACCCATATTTCTTGCCACCGGTTTGCCCCGCGCGCACATGCTCGCTTCACTGGCGCTCGTGTGCCTTCAATGCATGCACCTGGCCTTCCACGTAGGCACTTTGCTCACACACGCACCTTCCGCGCATACGCCCAGCCTCAAAAACATGGCTGAATAGGATGGCATTACATCCAGGCAGGTGAGCCCCTGCTGTCACCACTACCGGTTCACTCAAACCGGTCCGAACCGGCTAAATACTGATTCTGATCTCACCATCTTTAATATTCTGGCGACCAAAACTGGATGCAATATATCAAGTGTGCTCTAACCAAGGCCTGATAAAGCGGTAGTAAACCTTCTCGTGATCTTCATTCTACCATTTTGTGTCCTTAAATCTAAACGTCTCATTTATTTATTTATTTATTTATTTTTAATTTTTTTGCATTTATATCCCGCCCTTCTCAGAAGACTCAGGCCGGCTTACAATGTGTTAAGCAATAGTCTTTATCCATTTGTATATTATATACAAAGTCAACTTATTGCCCCCAACAATCTGGGTCCTCATTTTACCTACCTTATAAAGGATGGAAGGCTGAGTCAACCTTGGGCCTGGTGGGACTTGAACCTGCAGTAATTGCAAGCAGCTGCTGTTAATAACAGACTGTCTTAGCAGTCTGAGCCACCAGAGGCCCTTACTGTTGCATGTTGTGTTTTTTTTAAACAGAGTTTTTCTGGTAGTTTTCTTTTCTTGCAGAGAGATGCGTAAGGTCCTTAATTTACGAGTTTCTATAATCAACCTTTTCTCCTGAGGGAAGCAAGAGGGAGGCTCAGCACCAACCTAACTGGGAACCATTCTGCCTTCAGCTTTTACTCTGGGATCAGCAGGGGAGGCTCAGGTGGCTTTTAAATAATTGATTGGAGAAAGGAAACCCACCTCTAAGATCACCGTGGGCAAGATTTTAAAATGCTGGAAGTTCAGTTCTGCAAAAGAGAAGTGGGAGAGGAGACATATACCACAGACGGAGGTGTGACGCAGCGACTTTCTACTTGTCACAAAGGGTACAAGTGACTGTAGTGGCCAAAATTGTGGAAACCTTTTGGGAAAAGTGCATTTTTGAGGTTTAATGGATAATAACACCACTTTTGTTTGGAGTTTCAAGATAATTCTATTCCACTGCTGGAATGGCCTGGGAATAGCTCAGACCTTAATCCAATTGAAAATCTATGGAGCCGACTAAATAAACTTGTTAGTCAGAAGCGACCCAGCAATAAAGCCCAGTTAATAGAAGCTATCCTTCAATCTTGGTTTCACATGATAACAGCTGCAGAACTAAAAGACTTGGTTCACTCCATGGGAAGACATTGTAAGGCCATAATTCATGCTAAAGGTTACCCAACTAAGTATTAACTGACATGGAGATAATTTTTGTATATCTCTTTTTTTCTATGTGTTTCACTTTTCTTCTTTATATTGTAACTGCTATTCTAATAGCAAATCCTTCATAAAAGTTATTGCATTACATTCTTGATTAAATTACCTTTCCGTTGATATATAATTTTAGGGTACTCCTCCCCCAAAAAAGTGGTGTTATTAGCTAGTTTTAGAAAATATACTTTTCCCAAAAGGTTTCCACAATTTTGGCCACTACTGTATGTAGCAGACCTAAGGCACACATTTGTGTAACTTGTTTACATGGGTTTCAGGGGGAGTCAAAATGTCACTGAATAATATATAAACCCAATAATGCAGGGATTAGAGAGAGTTATTTTGGGTTAAATTAACCTCTTTGCTCAGAACTTTTATCTTTCCAGAACGTAAGATCCAATACAACAGAAGGAGGATATTTGCAGCTCAGGGCTGAACTGAGCTGCTTTACAGACCTCTCGCATCCTGGACATAAACTGTTTCAACTCCTACCCTCAAAACGACGCTATAGAGCACTGCACACCAGAACAACTAGACACAGGAACAGTTTTTTCCCGAAGGCCATCACTCTCCTAAACAAATAATTCCCTCAACACTGTCAAACTATTTACTGAATCTGCACTACTATTAATCTTCTCATAGTTCCCATCACCAATCTCTTTCCACTTATGACTGTATGACTGTAACTTTGTTGCTGGCAATCCTTATGATTTATATTGATATATTGACCATCAATTGTGTTGTAAATGTTGTACCTTGATGAACGTATCTTTTCTTTTATGTACACTGAGAGCATATGTACCAAGACAAATTCCTTGTGTGTCCAATCACACTTGGCCAATAAAAAATTCTATTCTATTCTATTCTATTCTATTCTATTCTATTCTATTCTATTCTATTCTATTCTATTCTATTCTATTCTTATTTGTACCCTATGACTATCATTAAGTGTTGTACCTTATGGTTCTTGATGAATGTATCTTTTCTTTTATGTACACTGAGAGCATATGCACCAAGACAAATTCCTTGTGTGTCCAATCACACTTGGCCAATAAAAAAATTCTATTCTATTCTATTCTATTCTAACTGTGGGGCCCTTGGTGCTCTCTGAGCTTGGTTGTTTTCTTGCAAACGTTTCGTGACCCAACTAGGTAACATCATCAGTGCTAGAAGAGAGTGGGGTGTGCAGAGAGGAGGCAGAGGAGGACTGCAGGGTCCTTAGTGCTCTTTGAGCTTGGTTGCTTTCTTGCAGACATTTCATTACCCCACTCACCAGCTCAAACCCCACTCCCTTCTAGCACTGATGATGTTACCTAGTTAGGTAAGGAAATGTCTGCAAGAAAACAGCCAAGCTCAGAGACCACCAAGGATCCTACACAAAAGAGTATCCTTCCCTTTCTGTTGCTAATATAAATGCCTAGAATGACCTCATAAATATTGGGCAGCTCTAGAAATTTGTGCTCTCTGATTTCTCTACTTTTCACTGCTCCCCTCCAGTCCAATAAAAGGTTAAAACAGAAAGGAGGTAGTATTTATTTATTTATTTATTATTTAAATTTTTATACCGCCCTTCTCCCGAAGGACTCAGGGCGGTTCACAGCCAGGTAAAAATACACAATGATACAGTATAAATACAATTAAAATACAATTAAAAAACTTATTAAATTGGCCAAGATTAAAAAATTTAGGATAAAAACCCATTAAAAACCCATAAATTTAAAACTAACCCAGTCCAGCGCAGATGAATAAGTGAGTTTTAAGCTCGCGACGAAAGGTTCGGAGGTCCGGAAGTTGACGGAGTCCTGGGGGGAGTTCGTTCCAGAGGGCGGGAGCCCCCACAGAGAAGGCCCTTCCCCTGGGCGTCGCCAGACGACACTGTCGCGCCGACGGCACCCTGAGGAGTCCCTCTCTGTGAGAGCGCACGGGTCGGTGAGAGGTATTCGGTAACAGCAGGCGGTCCCGTAAATAGCCCGGCCCAATGCCATGGAGCGCTTTGAAGATGTTCACCAACACCTTGAAGCGCACCCGGAAGGCCACAGGTAGCCAGTGCAGCCTGCGCAGGATAGGTGTCACACGGGAGCCACGAGGGGCTCCCTCTATCACCCGCGCAGCTGCATTCTGGACTAACTGTAGCCTCCGGATGCCCCTCAAGGGGAGCCCCATGTAGAGAGCATTGCAGTAATCCAGACGAGACGTCACAAGGGCGTGAGTGACTGTGCACAAGGCATCCCGGTCTAGAAAGGGGCGCAACTGGCGCACCAGGCGAACCTGGTGGAAAGCTCTCCTGGAGACGGCCGTCAGGTGGTCCTCAAAAGACAGCCGTTCATCCAGGAGAACGCCCAAGTTGCGCACCCTCTCCATCGGGGCCAATGACTCGCTCCCAACAGTCAGCCATGGACTCAGCTGACTGTACCGGGATGCCGGCATCCACAGCCACTCCGTCTTGGAGGGATTGAGCTTGAGCCTGTTTCTCCCCATCCAGACCCGTACGGCTTCCAAACACCGGGACAGCACTTCGATAGCTTCATTGGGGTGGCCCGGTGTGGAAAAGTACAGCTGGGTGTCATCAGCGTACAGCTGGTACCTCACACCGAAGCCACTGATGATCTCACCCAGCGGCTTCATATAGATGTTGAACAGAAGGGGTGAGAGAATCGACCCCTGCGGCACCCCACAAGTATGGTTAAACCTCCCTCCTATTCTGTCTATAGTGATTCTGGCTCTAATCCAGTCAATGTAGATTTCCTCCCCCCCCCCCCCAAATACAAACAAAAACCTGCAATGTAACCATCACCCAGTCAAATTTATGGTGCTTGCCCATCTACCACCAGCTCTGGGATAGAAGCCACCTGTGCCAAATAATAGCAACAGCACTTAGATTTGTATTCCACTTCACAGTGCTTTACAGCCCTCTCAAAGTGGTTTATGGAGTCAGCCTCTTGCCCCCCAACAAACTGGGTCCTCATTTTACCGACCTCAGAAGGATGGAAGGCTGAGTCAACCTTCCATTCAGTCAGGATCGAACTTCCGGCAGTGGGCAGAGTTTGCCTGCAATACTGCATTACCACCACTGTGCAGAGGGAGGGAGGGAGGGAGGAAGATAGTAGATAATAGATAGGTAGGTAGGTAGACAGATAGAGAGAGAGAGAGAGATCATAGATCATAGGTAGGTAGGTAGGTAAGTAGGGAGGCAGGCAGGCAGGGAGGGAGGCAGACAGACAGGGAGGGAGGGAGAGAGACGGAGAGATAGACAGACAGAAAGACAGGGAGAGAGGGAGAGAGAGAGAGAGAGATACCAGTAGGTAGGTAGGTAGGTAGGTAGGTAGGTAGGTAGGTAGGTAGGTAGATAGATAAATAGATAGAAAGAAAGATAGATAGATAGATAGATAGATAGATAGATAGATAGATAGATAGATAGATAGATAGATAGATAGATAGATAGATAGATAGATAGATAGACGTTATTGTAACTTTGAATGTACACTAATCGGCATACATTAAAGTGAAATAAAGTGCTGTTGTAACTTCAAACAGTCACTAAATGAACTCTTGTAAGTTGAGGACTACCTGTATAGCAACGGACAGCCAGATGGAAAGACAGAAACTAAGCATTCTGAATTTCTTTCTTAAAAATGTGCCTGCTGAACACACACACACACAAAAAAGCTTTTAAAACTAGACAATTACACATCTAAGAATCTTGTCATGCCGTGTCTACTCAAAAATGATGCCTGTTCAGGACACCGAGAACTGCGTAGGCAAGCCAAGTATTGCAGGCTGGCTAGAAGGATTTGATCAAATCGTGGCTCCCGTATGAAATAGCTCCTTGAAAAAATAAGGGAAAAGGAAAAACCTGCAGCTTCCCGCCTTCTATCATTGAATTTGAAGACAGCAAAAGGATGGGCAACCTTTTGTCCACAAGAGAAGTCAATTTCAGAGACCTTCTCATGGACAGGAAGGTGTGAGTAAATGAATACTCTGGTTAATAAGGGAGAATATTCACAGCTCAGGGTTTACATGAGGGCTCCTTGGTGCTCTCTGAGCTTGGTTGTTTTCTTGCTCATTAGTTTCATGAGCCAAACTAGATAACATCATCAGTGCTAGAAGGGAGGGGAGGGGAAGAGTAATATCAACAGGGCTAGAAGGGAGGAGGAGGGGGGAGGGGAGGAGGATGGGGAGGGGAGGGAAAGGAGGAGAAGGAGGAGTACATCAACAGTGCTAGAAGGAAGGGGAGGGGAGAGGTTGGAGGATGGGAAGGGGAGGAGAGGGGAAGGAGGAGGAGTAACATCAACAGTGCTAGAAGGGAGTGGGGTTTGAGCTGATGATGTTACCTACCTGGGTAATGAAATGTCTGTAAGAAAACAACCAAGTTCAGGGAGCACCAAGGACCTCACAGTCTCCCTCCTCTGCCTCTTCTTCACAAACTCCACTCTCTTCTAGCCCTGATGATATTCCCTCGTTGGGTCATCTGCGCTACTATTAATCTTCTCATCGTTCCCATCACCGATCTCTTTCCACTTATGACTGTAACTTTGTTGCTGGCAATCCTTATGATTTATATTGATATATTGACCATCATTTGGTCATTAAACATTTTTTTGTTTGTATTTTGTGTTTTTAAATATGGCTCTAAACCACCCTGAGTCCTTCGGGAGAAGGGCGGTATAGAAATTAAATTATAAATAAATAAATAAATAAATTAAATAAATTTGTGTTGTAAATGCTGTACCTTGATGAAGGTATCTTTTCTTTTATGTACACTGAGAGCATATGCACCAAGACAAATTCCTTGTGTGTCCAATCACACTTGGCCAATAAAAATTCTATTCTATTCTGTTCTAGTTGGGTCATGAAACGTCTGTGAGAAAAACCACCAAGCTTGGCGAGCACCACAGAAGTATTCTATGTTTCTCACCCAAGAGGAAACATAGAGAAGAAATTCTCACTCAACCCCAAGAGGAAACATAGAGAAGAAATACCCCACTGAAGCTTTTCATGACTGGCTGGAGAACGGAGGTAAGAAATTGGACTAGGTTTGGGGTTTTTTAACCTTCTTCATGGGAAGAAGAAATTCTCTACTAACCACTCAAGGTCACAACTACCCTAGTTACCTAATTCCCTAGTTACCACATCTTGGTAACTAGACGTACCTAGTTACCTTCATTTTTGTGCAACATGGAAGTGTAAAGTGAGATGGGATATTTGCATACATCCTTTCTTAACTTTCTTAACTCTGTCAATCCAAGAATGTCATCATCTTTTTTTTTTAATTTCTTTTTGTCACAACAGAATACACAAACAATTGTCATAGATAAAACAACATATTTTGAAGAAAATATATACATATATGTAAAAAAAATATGCATCAACTATATCAATTTGAATGATGAAGGGAACAATAGGACAGGAACGGTAGGCACTTTTGTGCTCTTATGCATGCCCCTTATAGCCCTCTTAGGAATGGGGTGAGGTCAGTAGTAGACAGTTTTTGGTTGAAGATTTTGGGATTTTGAGTAGAGACTATAGAGTCAGGTAATGAGTTCCAAGCATTAACAACTCTGTTACAGAAGTCATATTTTCTGCAATCAAGTTTGAAGCGGTTGACATTTAGCTTGAATCTATTTTTTGCTCTTGTAATATTGCGATTGAAGCTGAAGTAGTCTTTTATAGGAAGGATATTGCAATAGATGATTTTGTGTGTTAAACACAGGTCATGTCGAAGTCGACAGAGTTGTAAGTTTTCTAATCCCAGGATTTCAAGTCTGTTGGTATAAGGTATTTTGTTGTTTTCGGAGGAGTGAAGAACTCTTCTAGTAAAATATTTCTGGACTCTTTCTATTGTATTTATGTCAGAGATGTGATATGGGTTCCAGACAGATGAGCTGTATTCAAGAATAGGTCTGGCAAATGTTTTGTATGCTCTAGTTAGTAGTGTAGAGTTTTTAGAAAAGAAGCTGCGTAAAATTAGGTTTACAACTCTTAGGGCTTTTTTTGCTATGTAGTTGCAGTGGGCTTTGGCATTAAGGTCATTTGATATGAGAACTTCTTCACCAAAAGTCTTTTTACAAGATTCTCTCCACTGAAATAAAGAATAAAATTCTGTTCCAATCAACTGAGTGGCAATTGACAGGAGGAAATGCAGAATATCCCACCAAGAATATTCTGAATCAGCGCATTTTACAAGAAATGACTACCAAACCTTTTTCATTCATCCACTCTCAAGTTTCACTTATATTGATTCAGCTGCAGGAAAGAAGCCATCTGTCTTCACTGGATTTTCATTTGAAAGTGGGGAAAAAAAATAGCCTTTTTTTTAATTAACTGGAATCACAGGTATATTCAACACGAAGACAGCTATGCTAAAGCGCAAACACCATTGAATGCCTTGTGAAGTGGCCTCCTCTACTACCATGATGTTTGGTGGCACAGTGGTTAGAATGCAGTATTGCAGGCGAACTCTGCCCACTGCCGGGAGTTCGATCCTGACCGGCTCGAGGTTAACTCAACCTTCCGTCCTTCCAAGGTCAATAAAATGAGGACCCAGATTGTTGGGGGCATCAGGCTGATTCTGTAAACCGCTTAGAGAGGGCTGCGAAGCACTGTGAAGCGGTATATAAGTGCTATTGCTATCGCTATCGCTACTTGGTGGATACCTGCTGTTGGAAGGAAGACAGGGAAACATGGAGGCTGATTGGAAAGATGGTTTAATGATGAACAGAACCACCGAGCACGTGTGATTCTGGGCAGCTGACCACATGGAATTGAGAGTGAGGGGCTTTTATACCTTTTCTTGGGCTTTGTACCTGAGCTTCCTGTTCCTGTGCAAGAACAGTTATCCTATTGGCTGTTGCCAGACTCCCATGGGGCCCTGTACAAATCCTAGGAGTTTGTCTGTGCTAAGCTTGGTTGAAGTTTGGCTGATGCAATGAAGGGGCTTGTTGGGCAATGCCTATTGTGGCTGAGGGCTAATCCTACCTTTGTTCAGACCTCGCTGCAGGGAATTTTTCCCTATGAACAGAGCTAGCTATCTCTTTATCCAGGGGTGGGCTTCAAAAATTTTAGCAAGGGGTTCTCGGGTTGCTGGGTGGGTGTGGCCATGGTGGGCGTGGCCTAGTCAGCCTCCTGCACCATGGCGGGGTGGTGGTGGCTTTTTTGCCGTCCCTGGGCTCCAGAGGCTTTCCTCGAGCCTCTGGGAGGGCGAAAACCCCCAGGCTCATTTCCAGCCTTCCCAAACTTTCAGTAGGCCCATTTTTCGTCCTCCCCATGCCTCCGCACATGCCCCGCACTTACCTGCATCCAAAACAGGCTGTGTGGGGACTCCTGGAGGGGACAGATGGCCGGGCCCAGCCAGGAGTGGGATTTGGGGCAGCGGTGGGTTCTACTTATCTTTACTACCGGTTTGCAATGGGGCCACGTGAATGCGCGTGTGAAGCGAGTGTGCACGCCCGCGCTTCTGCGCATGCGCAGAAGCTTCCTGATGACATCCAGGTCAGTGGGCGGAGCCTCCCATTGGTTTTCCTACCAGTTCTTGCAAATTGGTCCAAATCGGGGCAACCCACCACTGATTTGGGGATCCTCCGAACTGCACAGAATCTTAGCTAGAGGTTCTCCTGAACCCCTGCAAACCCCCAGCAGCCCCACCTCTGCCTTTATCTCTTAAGTGCTGACATCTACGGAGGGCTATCAAGAAAGGTGGGGGCAAACGCAGGCACAGAATCTGAGGGAAAATTTTTATAAAATGTTTTATAGATGGCATCTAGATCCTAAAAAATTATCGTGTATGTATCCAGATATGCAAGCAAAATGTTGGAGATGTAATTGTGATGACGCTACATATTTTCACATTTGGTGGACTTGTAAGGACATAAAGGCCTTTTGGATAAAAATTTGGTGGATTTTACAAAATGTTTTGAAAAAGAAGATAAAGTTCCTGCCGCAATTTTTCTTGTTGGGAATTATTACGGATTGTACAGTAATTGAGACTAAATTGATTTTAAACCTAATAACAGCAGCAAGATTACTAATAGGACAATACTGGAAGAAAAAAGAAGTACCTACAATAGAAGAATGGATATTGAAGGTTGCCAATTTGGCTGAGATGGCGAAGATATCAGCCTTTTTGAAAGAAAGAAAGATACTTAAAGGAATGGAAAAATGGATTGACTATATTCAACGAGATATCAGACTAAGAGTTATCAGACTGTTTTTGAATGATTATGATGTATTATTCTTGATTGTTTTTGGGGGAAGTTAGGAATTGATGATTGTAGGGTATAATTGTTGGGATGAAAATTTTTAGCATATGTTTGTTTTATTTTTAACTATACCTTGTGCCCGTTCCGGGAAGTCGGGGGGGGGGAGGGGGGTTGTGAAGGGAGGGGAGAGGAAGGGGGGAAAGGGGGGAAAAATTTTGTAAAACTTTTTGAATTAAAAAAAGAAAAAAGAAAGGTGGGGGCAGCTTTCCAAGAGCACGTTTCTCCATTTCCCATCCAGGGAAATATAACATTCTGCCTTTTTAATATTTCTTAAAATATTTCATTCTTCTAGGAGAGGGGTGGGTGCTAACTTTCTACACCGCATCACCCCAGCAGCCATTTTGACAATCCCAAAATGGCTCTCCAACCTCCAACTAAGTCTACTGACTTTTTTAAAAAAGAAAGAAAGAAGGAAGGAAGGAAGGAAGGAAGGAAGGAAGGAAGGAAGGAAGGAAGGAAGGAAGGAAGGAAGGAAGGAAGGAAGGAAGGAAGGAAGAGAAAAAAACCAGAAAAGGTTAGAATACAAACCTGGCTCTACCTCCAGAGAAAGAAAGAAAGAAAGAAAGAAAGAAAGAAAGAAAGAAAGAAAGAAAGAAAGAAAGAAAGAAAGAAAGAAAGAAAGAAAGAAAGAAAGAAAGAAAGAAAGAAAGAAAACAGAAGAAGTTAGAATACAAGCCTGACTCTACTTCCAGAGAAAGGGAAGGAAGGAAGGAAGGAAGGAAGGAAGGAAGGAAGGAAGGAAGGAAGGAAGGAAGGAAGGAAGGAAGGAAGGAAGGAAGGAAGGAAGGAAAGAAAGAAAGAAAGAAAGAAAACAGAAGAAGTTAGAATACAAGCCTGACTCTACTTCCAGAGAAAGGGAAGGAAGGAAGGAAGGAAGGAAGGAAGGTAGGAAGGAAGGAAGGTAGGAAGGAAGGAAGGAAGGAAGGAAAGAAGAAAAAAAGAAAGAAAGAAAGAAAGAAAGGAAAGGAAAGGAAGGAAAAGAGAAAGAAAGGAAGGAAGGAAGGAAGGAAGGAAAGAAAGAAAGAAAGAAAGAAAGAAAGAAAGAAAGAAAGAAAGAAAGAAAGAAAGAAAGAAAGAAAGAAAGAAAAAGAAAGAAAGAAAGAAAGAAGTTAGAATACAAGCCTGGCTCTACTTCCAGAAAAAGCGAGGAAAGCAGAACCATCCATACAGATGAAGACTCAAATTAGTTGGCGGGAAGCAATGCTCCTTCACCGTTGGCGTCTGATAAAAGAAGACAAGGCTGCAGAGCACCATTCGGCTGCCTGTCTTGTCCTGCCAGGGCATTCATCAAATTAACTACCCCGCAGAAACAACATCTCTAATATCTCTTCATTTGGGACCGCAGTGAATGAGGTACTAGATTAGGTATGACAGTGCTGTAATACAGGTTGAGCTTTCCTGCGTGTAATTAATTGGAACCTTGCCAGCTTGACAAATTGGAATGATGAATCTATCTGGGTAGGGATAAGGGGAAAGGAGGGAGGGAGGGAGGGAGAGAGGGAGAGGGAAAGAAATGCATAATCAGTCAAAGATTTAGTTAAGACAGTTTGTGGCTGGTTCCCGGCCAACCGCCAACTCCATTAAAGGAAGGGAGAGTCGCTTTAAGGAAAGGCATTGCTTTCCATATGTTCGGTTTGTAACTGGATGAAGTGCAGGCTTGGGTTTGCCTCTGTGTGTGTGTGTGTGTGTGTGTAATTTAATTCCTTGCATTTAATGGTGAATGGAGAAGGTATGAGAAGTTTCATTTCAAAATGTATTTAATTCTTTATATGGCTTCCCATAAAACATTAACTGAATCCACCTTACATCTCCACTAGATAATTGACAGTCGAGCTGAAACTGAGTTAATCGAGTAAAAATAGCAAATGGGGAGAAAACCTTTAACTCAAACTTCCCCTTATCCCCAAAATATCTTGTTGTTGTTGTTGTTGTTGTTGGTTGCGAAGTCGTGTCTGACCCATTGCGACCCCATGGACAATGTTCCTCCAGGCCTTCCTGTCCTCTACCATCCCTCCAGTCCATTTAAACTCACGTTTACTGCTTCATTGACTCCATCCAGCCACCTCGTTCTCTGTCGCCGAAATACCTTACCCAGACCTAATCCACATATCAAAGGATAAGCCACGGTGTGGCTCAGGCTGTAAGAAGCCTGTTATTAAAACACAGCTGCCTGCAATTACTGCAGGTTCTAGTCCCACCAGGTCCAAGGTTGACTCAGCCTTCCATCCTTTATAAGGTAGGTAAAATGAGGACCCAGATTGTTGGGGGGGCAATAAGTTGACTTTGTAAATATATAAATAGAATGAGACTATTGCCTTACACATTGTAAGCCGCCCTGAGTCTTCGGAGAAGGGCGGGATATAAATGTAAACAAAAAAAAAAAAGATCTGCAAACACAAATAGAGTTAATTAAATGAAGCCTCCCAGCAGAACTGCGTGTTCGCAAGAATAAACATCATAGACATATCCACACACACAATCTTCAAGTGTCACCCTAAGATCAGCGTGTAGACATTTCTACACCCAGGACAAGCTCCCCTAAATAACTGTTTCAACTGTATCCCATTTCACTGCAACTGCTCCTAAAGGCAAACTCTTTGCTTTTAGGGAAAAAAATCTTTCTTCTTTCTTCTGGGATCTCATTTTTATTTATTCCTGCACAACCCCGACTCCAGCAGTGAAATCCTCTGAAGTCTGCTACCGGTTCTGTGAGATTGTTACCGAGTACACACTTCACGCACATGCGCACCCGAGATGTGCCCACGCAGCACTAAAAACGGAACATTTTGAAGCCTTTCAAGTCTGCAAAGGTCAGTACAACAGCAAGAGGGGTGGAATCTGCTGTGCCATGCAATTTAGATTAGCTAGAAAGCAGGAAATTCGACAATTCTAGCTAATATCACAGTCACAGCTGATCGTCGGAAATACCAGCTCGGCCAAACTGGTAGCATTTTCTACTACCAGTTCGCCCGAACCAGTCCGAACTGGTAGCATTTCACTCCTGCCCGGCTCCCATTGGAACCCCAAATTATTTTCCTGACAAAGGGAAAAAAAACTTTCTTAAGGCAGAAACAACAAAGCCTTCCAGAGTTTTGCTCCCACTACCCACAGCTCCAGGCTCAACCCACACCCAAACCTGTCGGAAGTTGCTGGCAGCAGGTTTTGTTGTGTTTAAATGAAGTGGGATCTAATAAGTTTGACCCACTTACTTCCCAGCAAGGGAAACAGGCCGATGATGAAACTCGCTTGTCAGCTCTTCCCCACTAACTTGCTTAATTGCTGGTAACATTTAGGCCTTGCGAGGTGTGATGGATAGACCGCTATTTTTTTTGTGCCTGCGGGTTTTTTGTTTAAGCTTTGCTTCCTTTTGTAATTGCCAGCCGGCTTCTAAAGGCCTTTGCATGACTTATCTAATGGAATGGCAGAGCAGAAGAGCTTTGTTTAACTTTTAGGAGATCGTTTGGGTCATCATGGTCGTTTATTTTCCATTGGGAGGTTCCTGACTTTTTCCTGTGGATCTGTGCAGAATTACGAAGGCTGTTGGAGGAATCAGTCTGATTAATTAGAATACTGCATCCAGTTTTGGTCACCATATATTAAAAAAAGATGTTGAGACTCTGGAAAGAATGCAGAGAAGAGCAACAAAGATGATTAGGTGGCTGGAGGCTAAAACATATGAAGAATGGTTGCAGGAAGTGGGTAGGTCTAGTCTGATGAAAATAATAATAATAATAATAATAATAATAATAATAATAATAATAATAATAATAATAATAATAATAATAATAATAATAATAATATCAGAGTTGGAAGGGACCTTACTAAGTCTGCACTACTATTAATCTTCTCATCGTTCCCATCACCCACCTCCTCCCACTTATAATAATAATATCAGAGTTGGAAGGGACCTTGGAGGTCTTCTAGTCCAACCCTCTGCCCAGGCAGGAAACCCTACACCATTTCAGACAAATGGCTATCCAACGTTTTCTTAAAAATTTCCAGTGTTGGAACATTTACAACTTCTGCAGGCAAGTTGTTCCACTGATTAATTGTTCTAACTGTCAGGAAATTTCTCCTTAGTTCTAGGTTGCTTCTCTCCTTCATTAGTTTCCACCCATTGCTTCTTGTTCTACCCTCAGGTGCATTGGAGAATAGTAGTTTGACTATAGTTTGACATGGTACACTGCTATCATGTCTCCCCTAGGCCTTCTTTTCATTAAACTAGGCATACCGAGTTCCTGCAATCGTTCTTCTTATGTTTTAGCCTCCAGTCCCCTAATCATCTTTGTTGCTCTTCTCTGCATTCTTTCTAGAGCCTCAACATCCTTTTTACATCATGGCGACCAAAACTGAATGCAATATTCCAAGTGTGGCCTTACCAAGGCATTATAAAGTGGTATTAACACTTCACGTGATCTTGATTCTATCCCTCTGTTTGTGCAGCCCAGAACTGTGTTGGCTTTTTTGGCAGCTGCTGCACACTGCTGGCTCATATCTAAATGGTTGTCCACTAGGACTCCAAGATCTCTCTCACAGTTACTACTATTGAGTAAGGTACCACATATTCAGTACCTGTGCATTTTGTTTTTTTGGCCTAAATGTAGAACCTTACTTTTTTCACTGTTGAATTTCATTTTGTTAGATAGCGCCCAATGTTCAAGTCTGTCAAGATCTTTCTGTAGCTTGAGCCTATCTTCTGGAGTGTTGGCTATTCCTGCCAGCTTGGTGTCATCTGCAAATTTGATGAGTTCCCCATCTATCCCCTCGTCCAAGTCATTGATGAAGATGTTGAAAAGTACTGGGCCTAAAACAGAGCCTTGGGGTACTCCATTGCATACTTCCCTCCATGTGGATGTAGTTCCATTGAGGACTACACGTTGAGTGTGGTTGGTCAGCCAGTTATGAATCCATCTGGTGGTGGTGCTGTCTAACCCACATTTTTCTACTTTATCTAATAGTAGGTTATGGTCTACTTTATCAAATGCTTTACTGAAGTCCAAGTAAATTATATCAACAGCATTCCTCTGGTCCACTAATTTTGTCACTTTGTCAAAGAATGCAATAAGATTAGTCTGGCATGATCTGTTTTTGACAAACCCATGTTGGCTTTTGGTTATTATTTTGTTTGCTACTAGGTGTTCGGTGATTCGTTGCTTGATTATCTTTTCCAGAATCTTCCCTGGTATTGAGGTTAGGCTGATAGGTCTGTAGTTTCCTGGATCTGTTTTTTTTTCCTTTTTTGAAGATGGGAACTACATCAACCCTTTTCCAGTCCTCTGGCAGCTCCCCTGTACTCCAGGATCTTTGAAAGATATAGTTCAGTGGTTCTGAGATCACGTCTGCCAGTTCCTTCAGAACCCTGGGGTGTAATCCATCCGGTCCTGGTGATTTGAACTCGTCTAGGGTAGACAGATGTTCACTTAGCATTTTTTTCCCTATTTTAACTTGTGTTCCTAATCTGTTTTTTGTGGTGCTGTTTTTGATAGGTTGGATTGTTTTTTCCTTTTGTGTAAAGACAGATGCAAAAAATGAGTTAAGTAGATCTGCTTTCTCCCTGTTGTTTGTCACCTTCTTGCCACTTTCTCCCAGCAATGGGCCAATTGTTTCCTTGACTTTTTTCTTGTTTTTAACATGTTGGAAGAAGCTTTTTTTGTTATTTTTTACTTTTGTCGCTAGCCTTTGTTCATTGTGAGCCTTAGCTTTCCTCACTTCATCTTTACAGGCTCGGGCTATTTGCTGATATTCTGCCTTAGTTATTTGCCCCTCTTTCCACTTTTTATATGTGTCCTTTTTGTCTTTCAATTTGTCAGATAGTTCTTTATGCATCCATGCTGGTTTCTTTTGAGATCTATTATTTTTCTTCCTCATTGGTATTGTGCTAGACTGGGCTTTTATAATCTCACTTTTCAAAATTTCCCAAGCTTCTTGAGTTGTTTTCCCCTTGAAGATTCTCATCCATGGAATCCTTCTCAAGCTCTCTCTGAGTTTATCGAGTTTAAAAGAAGGA
Source organism: Ahaetulla prasina (assembly GCF_028640845.1). NCBI lineage: Eukaryota > Metazoa > Chordata > Lepidosauria > Squamata > Colubridae > Ahaetulla > Ahaetulla prasina. The sequence goes on along the minus strand of NC_080551.1, from coordinate 5,294,916 downwards.
CTAGGGGCAGGAGTGGGCTGCTGGGGGTTCGCAGGGGTTCGGGAGAACCTCTAGCTAAGATTCAGTGCAGCTTGGAGAACCCCCAAATCCCATTCCTGGTTGGCCCCGCCCATCCCTCCCCTCCCAAGAGTCCCCACGTGACCCATTTGGGATGCAGGTAAGTGCAGGGCACACATGGAGGCTCGGGGAGGGTGAAAAACGGGCCTACCGGAAGTTCAGGAAGGCTTCCAGAGGGCCTCCAGAGCCTGGGGAGGTCGTTTTCGCCCTCCTGGAGGCTCAAGGAACACCTCCAGAGCCCAGGGAGGGCAAAAAGCCCCCCCCCTCATGGTGCAGGAGGTTGACTATGCCATGCCCACCATAGCCATGCCCACCCATCAACCAGGCAGAGAACGCCTTGCTAAATTTTTGAAGCCCACCCCTGACTAGGGGTGATATGGTAACAAAGCTCCAATATTTGAGGGTCTGCCACAAAGAAGAAGTCCTCCAAAGCAACTAAAGTCAGGACAAGAAGCAATGCATGGAAATTAATCAAGGAAAGGACCAACCTAGAACTAAGCAGAAATTTCCCAAGAGTGAGAACAATTAACCAGTGGAACGGCTTGCCTTCAGAAGTTGTGGATGCTCCATCAGAGGCAGCTTGTAAGAAGAGATTGGACAAGCTACTTGTCTGGAATGATATAAGGTCTCCTGCTTGAGCAGAGGGTTGGACTAGAAGACCTCCAAGGTCCCTTCCAACTCTGTTATTCTGTTATTATTGTTTCAAGCCATTTGCTTGGAGCTGCAAAGACTGAAGCTGCAAAAGGAGCTGAAGAATTATTGTTTTCTCATCTGTAAATTGAGTTAGTTAAGTTTTTTTCATCCATTGTTGATTGTATAAGACATAGTTGGCTGAGTTTACCTATCTTGCTGGGATATTAACCACGATTTGCAAACATATTGTGGTTTATTACAAACATAGCTGAGAGTGGAAACACTTCACTTACAACAAACTGCTGCTCATGACATAAAAGGCCTTCAAATGTATATTATTCAGCTCCACTGATGCACTGAGGTATATTATTTACAAGCATGCAAAGTATGCTTTGAATGGATTAATAAGAACTGCTTCTATGTTTATGAGAAGGTCTTCTCCCACCCTAAAGCTTTTGAAATAAAGGAGGAAAGATCCAGAAAGCTATAAATAAATATAAATAAAGCTGGTGCTCCCGAGGTAAGTCCTGATGGCCCTTCCCGCTCACTTTCCAAGTCACTTCCTGGCAGGAGGCCCGGCTTGGGGGGCGCAGACACAACACATTGCATTATGGGGGTTCGGGCATGCGTACTCGTACTCGCACTTTGGGCACTCGGTCCGGAAACGGTTCGGCATTACTGTCCTAGACCAAGCCAAGCCCAAAAAACACGAGACAACTCCTGGAAGCCTGGTGCTCAGACAAATCGAGACATCAATCAAGAATGCAAATTTTGTTTGAAATACGACATGACCTCATAGTCTGGAATGCCACCTCCTGCAACAGCATCCTTTAGCATCCAAAATCAAGTGGATCAACCAGGCACTGACCACTTACAAAATTTAAAAATTGGAGCTACAGAACTAGCTAAACTTATCCACCTACTCAGTACACAGTACACATGGCGCATGCATGTGCTTGCAAGCGTGCATCTGGCCCGTACCATGCATGCACACACACATGTGTGTGGCATGCACCACACATGCACGGGCAGTGAACCGGTAGCGACCCAATGGAGGATTTCACCACTCGACAAATCCTTCAATCTCTCTCCACACCCCCACTTTTGATCAACGCCATTGAATTCTCACCCCAAAAAAATTGTGCAAACATTCAAAAACACTTTTGAAAATTTCATTTTATTCCCCCTTTGTCACGCTTTCAAAGAAAACCCAGTGGCATACATGATTACTTGGGCACTGGAAATAATTAGTGGGTGACCTGGAAAGCTGATACATAAAATTCCTTTTTAGTCATCTAAGATGGCTTTCAATTATGCTGTGTAAACTTATTAACCTTCTTGTGCTGAGATTTGATTTATGGAACTCCAGCTGGATTAAGTTCAGGAATATAAAATAAGGAATATGCTTGAAAATGTAGCTGTCATTAGAGGTTTAAAATAGATAGTGGGCCATTATAAATCACAGCGCAAGATTTTCACTCCAATATTATAGCAATTAAAATATCCGGGTTCAGGAAAAAACACCAGTAACTCTTATTTTCTATCTTTGAAAACTTAGATAATGGTTAGGTTCACTTATTTAATTGGGCTTTAATTTAAGCCTTAATGTCAGACACAAAATCCCAAAGGTGCTGTTTCAAGAGACAATTGGGCTTCCTTATTTTTCTCCGAAGACATTTCGCTTCTCATCCAAGAAGCTTCTTCAGCTCTGACTGGATGGTGGGGAATGGAAGCAGTGGTGGGATTCAAATAATTTAACAACCGGTTCTCTGTCCTAATGATTTCTTTCAACAACCAGTTCACCAAACTGCTCAGAAAGTTAACAACCGGTTCTCCCGAAGTGGTGCGAACTGGCTGAATCCCACCACTGAATGGAAGGATTTATACTCCTTGCAGACAGCTGGTCATTTGCATTTTTTTAAGTGACCTACAAGGTCCCCTCCAACTCTTTTAATCTGTAATCTGTAAAATCTGTATCTGATATATTTGCACATGTTAATCACAGATTGCAAATGACGGGGAGAATTGCTAGGCAATTTTCACGGTGGGCTTAACTTTTGACTTTAGAGGAAGAGGGAAATGAGCAGAGTTCTAAAGGAAACATTATACAACACACAATATTCTTTTTATGGGACACAGGTGTATTTGTAAATAAGGATGACACTAGAGGCTTGATGCTCTGCTTTTACCTTCTTTCCATAACTTAAAAATTAAAAGAGTATTTTAAAAAATTAAAAGTTGGATGCCCTTAAAAAAAGGTAAAGGTTCCCCTTGCACATATGTGCTAGTCGTTCCCGATTCTAGGGGGCGGTGCTCATCTCCGTTTCAAAGCCGAAGAGCCAGCGCTGTCCGAAGATGTTTCCGTGGTCATGTGGCCGGTATGACTAAATGCCAAAGGCGCACGGAACGCTATTAACTTCCTACCAAAGGTGGTCTCTATTTTTTCTACTTGCATTTTTATGTGCTTTCGAATTGCTGGGTTGGCAGAAGCTGGGACAAGTAACGGCACTAGGGATTCGAACCGCTGAACTGCCAACCTTTCAATTGACAAGATAAGCACCAAATATCCTGTCTTCCTTTGTGCCATCCTCTTTCTGGCTGTTAGCAGTCTCCCTCGCTTGCTCTGCTCCCAATCAATTCCAATCAATCAAAGAATAAGATTAAAAAATGCAAATGCTTTTTTTTCCTACAGAAGGGAACATTTGAGAAAGGAAGGAGATCATCTCCATAGAATTGGCATTTTATTATCTCAGTCTAGAGGATACCAAAATAATCTGGATTTTGGCACGAAGGAGGAACGGCTGAAGAAATAACACCAACATTTAAATGAGAGGAAAGCCTTTGGCCAACCTCTAGCCACATCAGCAAATACAAATAGTCCTCGACTTACAACAGTTCACTTAGTGACCGTTCAAAGTTACAATGGCACTGAAAAAAAGTGACTTATGACCGTTTTTGACCATGTGACCAAAATTCAGATGCTTGACAACTGGTTCATATTTATGACGGTTGTAGGTCACGTGATCCTCTTTTGCAACATTCTGACAAGCCAAGTCAATGGGGCAGCCAGATTCACTTAACAACCGTGTGACTAACTGAACAACTGCAGCGCTTCACTTAAGAGCTGTGGCGAGGCTTCCGGTGGCGCCACCTTCTTCGCTGAATGCCTAATTAAGGCGCTCCATACTGAACATCATAAAAGCCAGGAAAAAGCCGGCTTTAATTTCCCTCCTTGGATGAAAGGGAGAGATAAGAGCAGCGGGGGAGTGGTAGATCTCCCGAGGGGCTTTGTTTTTTTAAGCAGAGCCCTGGAGGGTCGAGTCCCATAAATAACCCTGCCAAGCTCCGATTTTCAGCGTGCTCCTGCAAAAGCAGGAAAAGAAGAAAGTGTCCATCTCTGCTAATTGCTTTTTCTTTGTGGATTTCTATAAGCAGACGGAACAAGCACGAGTGAACAACTACTGGATTGCAAGTATTTTTGATTTCCTGACTTCTACCTTTTAAAAAGAGAAACTTTTTTTTTCTTTGTTTTAACTGACTGTTTAAGGTGGCGTCTGAAAGGAAGTGAAAGTGAAGAAATGGAACTGTAAACAGGCTGTGTAACTAAGAAGCTAAGAAACGTTACTTGTGGATTATGGCGAAAATATCAGCCTTTTTGAAAGACAATATGCAAGAAAGATACTTAAAGTAATGGAAAAAATGGATTGACTATATTCAAAGTAGATATCAGACTAAGAGTTATCAGACTGCTTTTGAATGATTATGATGTATTAATCTTGATTGTTTTCGGGGGAAGTTAGGAACTTCCCCCGATGAGAATTGTAGGAGAATAATTAAGTTGGGACGAAAAAATTTTTAGCATGTTTTTTTTATTTTTAACTATACCTTGTGCTCGTTCCGGGAAGTCGGGGGGGGAGGGGGGTTGTGAAGGGAGGGGGGAGGGGAGGTGGGGGGAAAGGGGGGGAAATTTTCTGTAAAACTTTTTGAATTAAAAAAAAGAGAGAGCTGTGGCGAGAAAGGTTGCAAAATGAGCCAAAACGCACACCACAAATGTCTCACTTCGCAACAGAAATGTTGGGCTCAGTTGTGGTTGTTGGAAGAAATGTCCATCTGGGTTCAGTTCAGTAGTGGGGTTCAAATCCCATTCCTACCGGTTCACTCGTGGGCGCACATTTACACATGCGCGATGCTTCTAGGTGGAGCCTCCTGCCGCCGCTGCCGCTACTAGTTCGCCTGATCCAGGGCGAACTGGTAGCAACCCACCACTGGTTCAGTTCCAAATGAGGAGAAACACACTGGAAACATGGAGACTGCTTGAAAAGATTGTTTAATGGTGGACAGGACCACATGGTTTTGAGATCCTGAGCAAAAAAAACACATGGGGGTCAGAGAGAGAGATTTATATCCTCTGTTGGCCTTTGAATTTGAGCTTGTATTCTGATTGGTTGTCAGACTCCCATGAGGCCATGCAGGGGTAACTTTGTAGGTTGTCTTTTGAGTCCCAGACTTGGTTGAGCCTTGCTGGGTGATGATGTAATGAAAGGTTCTTTGGGCAATTCTTACTATGGCTCTGCCTGAAGGAGGTAGATCTTTGTTATGTAGAATAGACTGGCCCAGGCCTTAATGGCCCATTGACAAAGATGGGGGGATGAGTTTCTGCCTACCTTTTAGGGGAAATATTCTTCTCTTTTAACATCTCCTAAAATATCCCTGTCAGGCCTGGAAGCCATATTACCTTGGTGCCTTCAGGATCCAGGCCTGCCACAATCCTACCGTGGGAAGTCGGGAGGAGGGATTGCATGAGTGAAGTAGAATTAGCCATAATAAAACTTTGCAGAGTAGTTCAAGGCGATGGTGTTGGACAGCTGCGCTGAGAAGAAAGTGGAGGTTGTCTTCTGTAGGTGAAGGAACCGATTGGAGCAGTGGTGGACATGTGGAAGAAGTAGGCAAGGTCTTGAACTTTCTTTTGGGTGAAAGCTCTCAGATTCGGGTTTTCCCAGATATGCCAATACGACATCTCTCATTAAAGTTAGCTTTGTGGAATTGCAAGCCTCGGAGTTTGATTTCGTTGGGGGTGTTACTTGGAACCCTGACAATCTCATTTTCCTAGGAGAGGGGTGGGCAGAGATGGGTTTCAGCAGATTCTGACTAGTTCTGGAGAATCGGTAGTGGAAATTTTGAGTAGTTCAGAGAACCGATAGTAAAAATTCTGACTGGCCCCACCCCCATTTATTCTCTGCTTCCCGAGTCCCAGTTTATCGGGAGGGAATGGAGATTTTACAGTATCCTTCCCCTGCCACTCCCAACAAGCCACACCCACAAAACTGGTAGTAAAAAAATATTGAAACCCACCACTGGATGGGTGCTAACTTCCTACTCTGGTCATAAGTCGAGGACTCCCTGAAATGCATGTGGCGTTTCCTGTCCTTTTGGATAAGAACCCTATGGCAACTTGAAAGCTTTGCAAGTTGACATTCATCTTTCGGAAACTTCACACCCTACTTTCTAGCCTCCCTTTCAGCCTTTTCTTCCCTCGCGCCTCATTTTCTCAACCCCCATCAAAGCGCGAGGACATTATCCACCTTCACAAAGGCACCGAATGTCAAAAGACCAGCGCTGCTAAATAAGCACCAAGTATATTAATATCAGGTCAGGCATTTCAGTCTCTCTCTCTCTCCAAGAGTTGACTCAAAAAGAGGAGGGGAAAATGGATGCACCTTGAAACCAGGCAGACTCTAATTGGAGGCAGGGAAAATAAAAGAGGGAAGCCAAAATTTCCTCCATCTATCTATCTTGCAGAAATAAACTGAGGTGGGCCGGGGGATTCATTATGTGAAGGACACATTATCCTCTTTTTTTTTTTCCCTTCCTGTGTGATTCAGCATGGTAAGTAGTCATTCCTAATTGGCTTAGAGCTTAGTATGATATATTGGGAGGCTGAAAGATATGATGACACAGCCCAATTCCTGTGGGAAGCCCACAAGACAAATCGGAGAGCAAAGGAAAGACGAGTTCACGGAAGAATCGTGGAACTTCAAACCTAATGGTGGGTTTTTGAAGCGGGATTTCTCCCTTCAATAGATTGGCGGGTCCACCATCTTTGTGATGGACAAATATTTTACAGGATTTCTGATTGGCTAGGACCATCTACATAATAAATAAGCAAAGAGAAGGATTAGTAGGAGACATGATAGCTGTTTTCCAGTACTTGAGGGACTGTCAAGGAGACGAGACGACAGAAGGAAAGGGAAGAGAAAATACACAGAAGAAGAAAAAATAAGAGAAGGAGAAGGAGAAGAAAAGAAAAGAAAAGAAAAAAGAAAAGAAAAGAAAAGAGAAAACAGAAGGGAAGGGAAGGGAAAGTACACAGAAGAAAAAAGAAAATGAGGAGAGGAGAGGAAACAGAAGAGGAAGGAAGAGAAAATACACAGTAGAAAATAAGAAAATAAGAGAAGGAGTGGAAAGGAGAGGAGAAGAAAAGAAAAGAAAAAAGAAAACAGAAGAGAAGGGAAGGGAAGAGAAAATACACAGAAGAAAAAAGAGAAGGAGAGGAGAGGAGGAGAGGAAAAGAAAAGAGAAAACAGAAGGGAAGGGAAGAGAAAATACACAGAAGAAAAAAGAAAAGAGGAGGAGAGGAGAGGAGAGGAGAGGAGAAGAAAAGAAAAGAAAAGAAAAGAGAAAACAGAAGGGAAGGTAAGAGAAAATACACAGAAGAAAAAAGAAAACAAGAGGAGGAGAGGAGGAGAGAAGAGAAGATTATAAGTGATAGAGGAAAATCTAATGTGCAACCCTAAAGTAAGGTAGTAGTTGGGATATAGGACTAGGAACACCCAGGTTCAAAACTTAAGTCAGTCACTTTCTTACACCAACTTTCATCTTCTAGAAAAGACATGAATTAAAATGCAGTGGATTAACAGAGAACATTTTCATCAACTTTTACCAAATGTTGGTAGACCTCCACTTATGAGCACAATTGAGCCCAAAATTCCCATTACTGAGAAGGACAGTCAAGTGAATTCTGCCCCCACGTTATGACCTTTCTTGCCACAGTTGTTATCTGCAGTTGTTAAGTCAGTAACATGATTGTTAAGTAGCTTCCTCATTGACTTTGCTTGTCAGAAGGTCGCCAAAGGGGATCACATGACCCCGGGACACTGCAACCGTCATAAACATGAGTCAGTTTGCCTAGTGTCTGAATATTGACCACGTAACCACGGGGATGCTGCATCGGTCGTAAGTTTGAAAGCCAGTCATAAGTCACTTTTTCCAGTTCCATTGTAACTCTGAACAGACAGTAAATGAATGATTGTAAGCAGTGGTCAGATTCAGCTGGTTCGAACCGGTTCGAGCGAACTGGATGTTAATTTTAATCTGGTTTGCCAAACCGGTAGTTACAAGAACTGGCTGACCCCGCCCACACCACTCTGCCTCTCCCAGGAGTCTTCACATGGCCTGTTTGGGATGCGAGGTAAGTGCAGGGACCACGCAGAGGCTCTGGGAGGGTCTCTTCCAACTCTGTTAGTCTGTTATCTGAATTGGAAGGGACCTTGGAGGTCATGTAGTCCAACCCTCTGCTTAACCCCTGCCATTTCAGACAAATGGCCATCCAGTCTTTTCTTGAAAACCTCCAGTAATGGAGCGTCCACAACTTCTGAAAGCAAGTTCCACTGGTTGTTAATAAGTTCATTATCATTTGCTTATCACTCTTCATAAGAGTATCAGCAGGCATCTGCATTAAAAACAACAGATTCCTTGGGATCAAAATTATAAATTAGTATCCAGAGGATTTTTCTCCCATGTTATACCTCTGTGCTCTATAGGCAGAGAAATCCGCCACATTTTCCTTTAAGCTGTTAAATCTGTATTCCATAGGTTGTTGTTTTTTTTTACCTGAACCAATAAAGGAGCTGCAGAGAACAGGGTGTAATTAACTGTGATTAAAAGAATTTCCAACTTCATAAAACACCCTGCTCAGACCTATTATAATCACTTAATTGAGAGGCAATAAATGCCACTGCTTTGACACATAAACCTGGCAGCATCTGGGAAAGAAGCGGGCTTGTCGTAGCCATAGTTTATCATGCGAAATGTTTGATGTATTGAAATCGGAAATGCACAGAACCGAACAGTACGTGCAGAAGTCTGCAAAGGAGGCTAAACTCAGCAAATTTGAAGCTTTTACAGTTTGGGGATGTCAGTTAGATGCTGGGCTGCAATGCTTTCGAGGTTTTATTGTTTATTGTGCTTGGTTCATCCTTCATTCCCATCTTCCAATCTGTAAATTTTAATGCACTCTTTGTTACAAGGAACTAAAGATAACAGATTAAGAGAGTTGGAAGGGACCTTGTAGGTCATCTAGTCCAACCCCCCCCCAACCACTCAAGCAGGAGACCCTACATCATTTCTGACAGGCGGCAGTCCAATGGCTGGGGGATTGTGGGAGTTGAAGTCCACAGGCCTTAAAGTTGTCAAATTAGGAGAACCCAATACTGGAGCAAAACATAGCTGGCTGTGGGATTGTGGGGGATTCTTCTTGAAAGCCTCCAGTGATGAAACTCCCATAACTTCTGAAGGCAACTTCTGTTCCATGGGTTGATTGCTCTCACTGTCAAAATATTTCTCCTTATTCTATGTGCAAAATATTATTAATGACAAGACAAAATACTTATTTTATTTAGGAGAACAGAAGGGAATAACCCTTTGTGTTGTGGCCCACCAATGGAACTGGTGGCAGACTCAAGACAGTGAGGAGGTTGGGGAGGAACATGGCCAGTGGTGGGATTCAAATAATTTAACAATCAGTTCTCTGCCCTAATGATTCCTTCCAACAGCCAGTTTGCCAAACTGTTCAGAAAATTAACAACCGGTTCTTCCGAAGTGGTGCGAACTGGCTGAATCCCACCACTGAACATGGGCCAGTCCTGGAGTCTAGGGAAGGCTCCGATGAGTGCTCTGCATCGGAGGCAGAGATGGAGTCAGGGCCGTCCGATAGTTATCAGCTGCCTTCGGAGTTGGACATCAGTGAGGCAGAAGAACAGCTGGAGCCTGTTCCCAACGTGCGCATGCGCAGAGCTGCCAGGAGAAGGGAACAGCTAAGGAACAAGGGCCGACTCGGGAGTAAAGGCACAGGTGGACGGTGAACAGCCCCTCCCATAGGGAATAAAGAGGAGCGAAAGGGGAGGGGAGTTTGCGGGAGACAATTCATGAGGGTGAAGATCTGTTCCTGACTTCTTGCCAAGGAATTGCTGCTGCTCCAGCCTGGCGTTTGGAAGATATCGACCTGGCAACTCTCCAAGCCTGATAAAGGTCTGTAGTTGTCAAATCTCTTGACTGTTTGCCGGAGAGGAATTCCCTTTAATCTAAATAAAAGGGGTTTTATCAGGACGTGGAGCCTGCTTCACGCTCTTGGGAAACCTAGGTCAGAACACTTTGCAATAGATATCTCTGGAGATTCTCAGTCATCCAGGTCATGGTTGTCCCCAAGGTATTTTTTTCAAAAGGCAAGTAGACATCTTCAAGGAAAAAGGAAGAAAGTCCAGCTGCCTTTTGAAAAAGCACCTTTAGGACTTTGCAACAAATATGATGCTCTTCATTTGGAGATCAAAGAAGACCATAGAATCATAGGCCTAGATGGGACCTTGGAGGACTTCTAGTTGAGGGGTCTCCAACCTTGATAACTTTAAGACTTGTGGACTTCAACTCCCAGAATTCCTCAGCCAGCTTTGCTGGCTGAGGTATTCTGGGAGTTGAAGTCCACAAGTCTTAAGAGTTGCCAAGGTTGGATACCCCTGTTCTAGTCCAACCCCTTGTTCAAGACAGGAGAACTTATATCATCCTGGAGAAATGATTCTTCGATATTTTCTTCGATATTGCCATGGTGCACCCACAACTCCATTTATACCTTGATACATGGTGCAAATTAGAGAAAAACTAAATATGATTTTTGTTGATGGAGATCCTCAATCATCCTGTCGTGTCCCACTCCTCCGCTGACGGCCGGGTCGGGGAAGTCCGTATCAAGCGTGCCTCTGCAGCTCTGCCAAAGTCCTATCAGAGTTCTCAAGGCAGGCAGGAGACCAGGAAGTGACTTCAGCAATCCAAGTTAGACGTTGCCTGACTCAGAGAATGCCAGAAAGCAGATCCTTTATATAGGCCATGGGGTGTGGCTCCATGACTCAGCACTTATCCAGGCCTGCCCCTCCCTTCCTTTTGCTGACATCGCCTCTCAATTCTCCGGAAGCGAGGATCTCTCCACCCTCCAGCTGTTGGTAATCTGAGCTCATGACTGGCTTCACATTCTTCAGGCTCACATGCTGTGGGGGAGGGGTTTAGTTGCTCCGTTTGTCTGGGCATGGTGCCAGGACTGGGGGCTGAAGGCACGTCAGGCCCTTCGTCTTGCTTGGCCTGTCCAGGCATGGTGCCAGGGCTGGGGCCTGGAGGCATGCCAGGACATTCTTCCGAACTATCAGCGTCCGGCAGGAGATAGGAGGGGCCCGGCTGCGGCAGGGGGAGCGGGCGAGACACAATACATCCAGGCCATGGTTGTCCCAAAGGTGCTTTTCTAAAAGACAACTGGACTTTCTTAGTTTCTTTTCTTTGAAAACATTTCTGAGTCAGAACGGAAGAAGCTTCTTGGATGAGAAGGGAAACATCTTCAAGGGGGGAAAAAAACCAAAAAGAACGTCCATTGCCTTTTGGAAAAAGCACCTTGGGATTAATATTATTTCATTTAATAGAAGTGAACCTAACTTATCTTGGCCAAACTTAAAAGGCTAAACAGAGTCAGACATAGTTAGGGGATAGATTGGAAACTACTAGAAGGTCACAAAATTGGAAGATAGGCTAAAAAGTTGAAAGACACCCAGAAAAATTACAGGGGCAACCCTATACTTAAAAATATCCAGGAAGTTATTGAGAATCAAACTGAACTCATGCAAATGTTCGCCTAAACAGAATGAAGCTTCACCTATTTAATAATACCCTGCATTTGCATTAAATATTGCAATTTGGCAGCAACCTTTGGTGGAAACCCTTCTGGAACCCCGTGTAAACCTTATAGAGACCTCGTGGAATTGGAGGGTTGAACGTAAATGGTTTGGTCTTCATCCTTGCAAGCAGGTGAGTTAAGATCATCAGGACATCCTCTCCAAAGTGTGGAACATGAATCCTTGGCAAAGTACCTCGGAAAACAAGGTGAGCAGGACAACTATGCAGAAGTGATGGTCTGCTTCTAAAACTTTGCTCTTAATGGCCACTGACCCAAAAGCATCACCAATATCCACCCACGAATGAAAGGAAGGTTAAGCTTGCAATCAGCCCTGAGCGATGGTGTTCTTCTCATTGCTGTTTTGTCTTTAGGCTCAATTTCCTTTTCAGTGACTTAATGGCATTTGAAATCAGATTAGCGGGGAAGAGGTAGGTGGGGATTTTTCTGAACCTGTTTCTTTCCTTGCACCCCACCTTAATCATCTTCTGACCTTACCATCAAGTGCTAAAAAAACTTCTCTAGCATGTATTTAATGAGGTGTGTGTGTGTGTGTGTGTGTGTGTGTGTGAGAGAGAGAGAGAGAGAGAGAGAGAGGGAGAATCAGAGAGATCTACCTATATCTCTTACGTGTGTATATGTTTGTACATACGCCCATAAACAGATCCAGAAGTCCCAATGTTGATCAGGAATCTGATAAGTTTGATGATTGGTTTGATAATTGGTAAAAAGGGACATATGTTGAGATGGCAGAACTAAAGTTCAGGCCTTAGCGGGTATGGAAAGTTCCATAAGAAACTACAAGCAGTTAACCCTATGACTTTATCTGCCACGTGCTAGCTTCCTCATATAACTAAGTAGAAATGAAAATGGTGTGTGTGTGTGTGTGTGTAGGGAGAGTGGGACAGGGACAGGGAGAATTAGGGAGAGGGAGAGGGACAAGGAGAAAGGGAGGGGAGAGTTAGGCAGGGGGAGAGAGAGGGAGAGAGAGGGACAGGGAGAGAGGAAGAGAGGGAGGGGAGAGTTAGGCAGGGGGAGGGAGAGAGAGGGACAGGGAGAAGGAGAGGAGAGGAGAGTTAGGCAGGGGGAGAGAGAGGAAGAGAGGGACAGGAGAGAGGAAGAGAGGAGGGAGAGTTAGGCAGGGGGGGGGAGAGAGAGGGACAGGGAGAAGGAGAGGAGAGGAGAGTTAGGCAGGGGGAGAGAGAGGAAGAGAGGGACAGGAGAGAGGCAGAGAGGAAGAGGGAGGGAGAGTTAGGCAGGGGAGAGAGAGGAAGAGAGGGACAGGGAGAGAGGCAGAGAGGAAGAGAGGGAGGGGAGAGTTAGGCAGGGGGAGAGAGAGGAAGAGGGAGGGACAGGGAGAGAGGCAGAGAGGAAGAGAGGGAGGGGAGAGTTAGGCAGGGGGAGGGAGAGGGGGAGAGAGGGACAGGGAGAAGGAGAGAAGGAGAGGAGAGGAGAGTTAGGCAGGGGAGAGAGAGGAAGAGAGGGACAGGGAGAGAGGCAGAGAGGAAGAGAGGGAGGGGAGAGTTAGGCAGGGGGAGAGAGAGGAAGAGAGAGGGACAGGGAGAGAGGCAGAGAGGAAGAGAGGGAGGGGAGAGTTAGGCAGGGGGAGAGAGAGGGAGAGAGAGGGACAGGGAGAGGAAGATGGGGAGAGGGGGAGAGAGGCCTTTGGCTTATCAAGCCACATCAGGACTCCGTCTCCTTATTTCTACCAAGCCAATGGCTGAATCTTGCTTAACACCAAGACTGCCCATTTCCGAAATTAACCAACACCACTTAACCCTTCAGAGACAATAAAGCATCAACGAACACAACAACGGCGCACCTCCCTCCCCCACACAGCTTTAGAAGTTCACCCAGGCCATCCAAATTACCTCAAAGTTGTGTAAGCCAGCTTTCTGAGCCAGCCCTTTGCACTTATTGCTGGTGACAGAGAACATTAGAGCAGCTACGCCGCCCCCGCCTGACACGCGACCCCAATAAGGTAGAGCGTGGTTATCAAGGGAAATATCAGAATTGGACCTTGTATATTATTACATCGAGGTCTTGCCTCCTAGAAGGGCTCCCTAAAGACTCTTCTGCGGAAGGTCAATGAAATAAACAGCTAATATTGCGAGACATCTACCTATACGGCCCTGGTAATATGGTAGCTTAACTGCTTGGCAGGAGTAACCTTCACTTTTAGACCTGGAGTAGGGTGGGGCAAGAGCCAAACTAATGGCTAATGCTGGAAAACTCAGATGCATTTAAGAGTTCTCGGCACCTGCTTTTCTCTGAAGAAGACAACAACCAGCAGCTCTTCAAGTGTCCCATATGGTAGAATCCACCTCGTGTAGAACACAGAATATAGATAGTCCTAGACTTACAACAACAGTGCGCTTAGTGACCATTCGGCACTGATGAAAAAAAGTGACTTAGGACCATTTTTCACACTGACGACCGTCGCAGCATCCCCAGGGTCACGTGATTTACATTCGGATGCTTGATAACTGACTCACCTTTATGACGGTTGCAGTCTCCCGGGGTCATGGGATCAATTTGTGCGACCTCCGGACGAGCAAAGGTGGGGAAGTGGGGAAACCAGCAGCGGTGGCATTCAGCTGCTTCTATCCGGTTCGGGAGAACCGGTAGCGGCAGCTGCAGGAGGCTCTGCCCACCCGCCCAGACATCATCACGTCCTGTTTTTGATGCTCCGTGCATGTGCGGAGCTGGTGTGTATGCTCACATTTGTGAACCGGTAGCGAAGGTACCCTGTTTCCCTAAAAATAAGACCTCCTCTGATAATAAGCCCAATCGGGCTTTTGAGCGCATGTGCTAAAATAAGCCACCCCCACGAAAATAAGTCCTCCCTGAAAATATTTAAATGCAGAGCTGGAAATCAGGTAAGATGGCAAGAGGAGCCCCATCTTGCTCCACATGCCCCAAAATAAGGCCAAGCGCTTATTTCGGGGTTCAAAAAAATATAAGACAGGGTCTTATTTTTGGGGAAACACGGTAATTGAATACCACTCCTGGACACCAGATTCACTTAACAACCATCTTAATAATTTAACAACTGCAGTGGTTCACTTAACAAACATGGCAAGAGAAGTCGTAAAATGGGGCAAAACTCACTTAACAAATTTCTCACTTAGCAACATAAATGTTGGGCTCAGTTGTGGCCTTACATTGAGGACTACTTGTATAGAATAATAAGATTGGAAGGGACGTAGAGGTCTTCTAGTCCAACCCTCTGCTTGAGCTGGGGACCCTATAGCATTCTGGACAAATGGCTGTCCAGTTTCTTCTTGAAAACTTCCAGTGAAAATATTATTGTTATTAGAAAAGTTTTAGATTGTGCAGAAATGAACAGATTAACTTTGATGGTTAAAGAAAGAGAGGATTCAGAATATTTTAAAATATTGGATAATATTGGGCCGGGATAGCTCAGGCAATAGAGAAGCCTGTTATTAGAACACAAAGCCTGCAATTACTGCAGGTTCGAGCCCGGCCCAAGGTGGACTCAGCCTTCCACCCTTTATAAGGTAGGTAAAATGAGGACCCAGATTGTTGGGGGGGCAATAAGTTGACTTTGTAAAAAAAAATATACAAATAGAATGAGACTATTGCCTTATACACTGTAAGCCGCCCTGAGTCTTCGGAGAAGGGCGGGGTATAAATGTAAACAAAAAAAAAAGTTTTATCATTGGTTAGAAGATAGATACAGATAAGCAAGGGATAATTATGTAGGAAAATGATAATAATGTGTTTGTGGAAAAATTTGGTAATAGTTTAAATTGAAATGAAGAAAGAAGAAACAATAAAATGATGGAGCCAGGAAAAAAACACTGAGATGTCACACGGAAGGATTGCTGATGTTTTAAATGTATGTTTGTTTATAAAATAAAAAACCTTGAAAAACTGTATCAAAGCACAGTTCTCTAATAAGAGGCATACTTGTTTGCAATTTTCTCTAATACTTTTATTTTTGCAAACCATGTTTCCTGCTGCTGTCTCCCTTCCTCCGTTTAACTTTGTCTCCTTCCTGAAATAATTTTCTTTCTCTTTTCCTCAGTGTATGAAGAGGCTCTTCATTCTTTAAGGCATTTATTTTTCTGTTCTTCCTCCTTCTCTCTTTATCGTCCAAGAGCTTTACCCTTGTCTCACATGGCTAAAACGCCCTCTTCTTTAATTTTTTCCTGCCCTGGTGGAAATCTCTGGGCCTAATTATTTCTTCCAGTTTTCATCCTTTCTTTCCCTGGAGGTTCCTCAATTAGCATCCTTTCTTTTTTTGTTTCTTTGCTGGCTGTCATTTCGGGAAACTCAAGGTGGGTCTAAGTCTAACTGAAGCCACAGAGAAAAATAAATGAGGCGCCAATTCTTGACTCTTCAGAAGATGAGAAGAAACCAGCATAGTTTTGAGATGATAAATCAACTGAAAAAGTGGCCTTATTCATGTCTCAACGTTTGAGCTCGTTGGCGGGGGAGCACATAGCATCCCTTCATTATTCAAAGATAAGAGCAGAGACCAGTTATCCTAAATGTTTCCTTGCAGAGAATGTAAATGATGTCTGATTAACATTGCTCAGGACAAAGACTAAAATTAACTCAGGAGACTGGGGCAAAATAGCAATCGCAATAGTGTCAACCCTAGCGTGAACCTGGCTGAAGCCATCTTGGAGGCTTTAGGGTTGCCACACCAATGGTGGGAGTGGGGAAATAGTTAGATGGGGTTTTGTAGCCAAAACAATAAAGTTTTCCTGTGGGAACCAAGATCATTCTCACAGGTGGCTGGCCAGAGGAGGAGCGAAGTAACCAAGCAACTGGCCAGCACTTGGATTGGACAGTGTGACCAGTGATTCAGGAGGAAAGGGGAAACTTTTACTTTTTATTTATTTTTATTTATTTTTTATTTATAACACAACACAACAAACACAAAACACATAACATATATTCCCTTATTACAACTGTTTCGTAGCGGTAATCTTCTAATATTTACATTTTCTCCCATTTCCCCTTATAATATTTATATCCTTCTTGTCCCATTATCCCTTATTACGCTATAATTTATATCTCATAATATTACATTTATACATTTTATACACTATCTTCCATTTTAGACTTATGATTTCTCCCCTTTAATCAGGTGAAAGCAGTCGGTTTTCACCAGTTGTGCCAATATGAAGCATCCATAAATTGTTCTTTGAGGAATCTCTGAGTTCTGTTTTCTATGAGTACATTACTTGGAATGCTGACAAATAGCACTTAGACTTGTATACCGCTTCACAGTGCTTTGCAGCCTCTTGCCCCCAACCATCTGGGTCCTCATTTTACTGATCTCACAAGGATGGAAGGCTGAGTCAACCTTGAGCTGCTCAGTATCGAATTCCTGGCTTTAAGCAAAATCAAACCAGACTCCAATCGGCCAAACCATTGCCAGCCCAGAGGAAAAGATTTTCACTGTGGTTGGCATCAACAGCATGGAAATGGAGATGGAGATTGACACCAGATCATCCATCACAATCATTTCCTGGGACAACATAAAGGCGGCACTTCCACACATAAAGAAGGAGACCCTTCAATATCAAAGACTTTGACTGCGAGACTACCAAGGGAAAGGGATCCCTGTGGAAGGAATCGCCACCATGAGAGTGACCTACGGCCAACACAACAAACAACTACCTGTCACCATCATCCTGGGAAGACTCCCCAGCCTCCTGGGAATAGACTGGTTCAGAGCCCTAGGGATGGGAGTCTCCAGGATCATCGGGATACACACTATCAACCGAAGCCTGAAGGAAGACCTCCTCTGCGAATTCCAGAACGTGTTCACAGGCAGCCTTGGCAAGTATGTGGGGACCCCTATCTCTTTTAACCTAGACCCAACAGCCACTCCAATCAGACTGAAAGCCAGGAGGGTACCTTTTGCACTGAAGCCCAAAATTGACCAGGAACTAGACAAACTAGTAAGACAGGGAGTACTAGTCCCCATTGACCACGCAAAATGGGAGACACCTATAGTGACTCCCATAAAACCGAATGGGTCTGTCCACATTTGTGCGGACTACAAGGCAACACTAAACAAGGCCTTACAGAAGAGCGCCTACCCTGTGCCGATAGTGCAGCATCTACTACACTCCCTGGGGCCAGGGAAAACATTTGCGAAATTAGACTTGGCGCAAGCGTACCAGCAACTGCAGGTAGATGGCACCACGGCCGAAGCATAGACTATAGTAACTCACAGAGGTGCCTTCAAATGCACCCGGTTACAATTTGGAGTCAGTGTGGCCCCAGGACTCTTTCAAAACCTAATGGAATGGTTGCTGCAAGAAATACCAGGAGTAGTGCCATACTTCGATAATGTACTGGTATTGGCAGCAAACCAGCAACAATTGGGGGACAGGCTAAGGAGTGTCCTGACAGTTTTTAAGACTTGTGGACTTCAAGTAAAGCTAGACAAATGCCAAATTGGGGTACCAACGGTTGAGTTTCTGGGGTATCGAATAGACGAAGCCGGCATCCACCCCACAGAATCAAAAGTCAAAGCCATCCGAGAGGCACCCACCTCACAAAACAAAGCGGAGCTTCAAGCCTTTCTGGGACTCCTAAATTTCTATGCAATATTCCTGCAACAAAAAGCCACAATAGCAGAACCCCTACATAGACTGCTGGCTAAAAAGACGCCTTGGGTCTGGGGGAAAGCTGAAGCTGCTGCCTTCGCTGGGGTCAAGAAATTACTAGCAGAGGACAGCCTATTGATCCAATATAACAACACTCTACCAATTGTCCTCGTCTGCGATGCCTCCCCCTTTGAAGTGGGAGCCGTACTGAGTACCTCTTTGGAAGGACTTTGAACTCATTATGGACCACTGCCCCCTACTAGGACTGTGGGCAGGGGACCAACCCACACCGGTAGCCATGTCCCCAAGACTGACCAGGTGGGCTATTTTCCTGGCAGCATACTCTTACACCCTGATCCACCACCCCGGCAAGGACCTGAGCCATGCCGATGCTCTAAGCAGATGCCCACTGCCAAAATTGGTGGAGGACCCAACCCCAGGAAGACCGCACTGCTAATAAACTCTTTGGACTCGGGGCCCCTTACGTCAGCGGACGTAGTGAGGGCATCCAGAAGGGATTTTATTGTTAAGACTGTCATTGTCTGGGTACACAGGGGATGGCCAATTGGCCCAGTACTGGGAGAATTCAAACAGTTTGCGACGAAATAGATTGAACTGTCAATGCAGGGAGGGTGTCTACTGTGGGGAGATCACATTGTAATACCAGCATGTATCCAAGAAAGATTATTAGAAATGCTGCATGTGGGGCACCCTGGGATTGTCCAGATGAAGGGGCTACCAAAAAGTTATGTTTGGTGGCCCCTAATGGACGATGACATCTCGAAATGAGTAGCAAGATGCCTCCAATGCCAAGAATCCAGACCCAGTCCCCCGACAGCCCCGGGTAAAAGAGTGGGAGAGACCCCGAGGCCCCTGGTCCCGAATCCACATAGACTTCACGGGACCATTCCATGGCCAAACATTCTTAATAATAGTAAATGCTTTCTCAAAGTGGCTGGGAGTAATACTCATGAAATCCACCACTGCAGAGGCAATCATTAGAGCCCTCAGAAAACTGTTTACAACCCATGGCAATCATTAGAGCCCTCAGAAAACTGTTTACACCCTGGTTTCAGATAATGGGCCACAATTCACCACAACCCTTTTTGAGGGCTACCTGGCAGAGCTAGGAATCTGCCATGCCCTATCAGTTCCATGCCACCCGGCCTCGAATGGTTTGGCAGAACGACTTGTAAGGTCAACTAAAGAGGCTGTTTGTAGAGAAAGATATCTTTTACTAAGAATGAACTGAATGCAATGAAATAAAGCAAGCTCTGAGTAGTAGGCGTGTCTTACACATACATGTCCCCACATAAATCCCACCTCCCTCCAAAGGTCAGACAGATGGATCCAATCCACTTCTCCCACAAGCATCACGTGGAGGTCAATTTCAGATGATGTCATCCTCTGCTATGCACAACCATTGGTTCTCAGGTTTCGATTTCATCAGTTTCATTTCTGGATCAGTGTCCTCCCCCTCCCACCTATGGCAGCTGAAGCAGCTGGCCCACAATTAAAGATACAGTACCCCTTTCCAATGCCTAGCACTAAAGACAGCAATAAACCAATCAACTGAGCAATAAAACAATAAAAACAGCATGCGGAGGCTGACAAAGGCATTGGCATGACTGGGACCAGGGGACTGGCAAGAGAGAATAGACCTTCCTAGCGGTCCAACACGGCACACCATGTGCAGCCACGAGCCACAGCCCGGTAGAACTATTAACAGGAAGACAACTAAGGTGCACATTGGATAGGTTGAACCCCAATTACTCCCCGGACGGGTACCGGGGGGAGGAGAAAGGACAAGAGGGTTCCAAATAGGAGCACCAGTATTCGCTAGAAACTATGCCAAAGGCCCCATGTGGCTAGCCAGCACAATAACAGGAATTACAGGCCCAAAGTCCTACATCATGGACATGGGCAACAGGAAAATATGGCGAGGACACATAGATCAAATACGTAGGCAGATAGAACAAACACCAAAGAAACCAGTCCCTGACTACCAACAAATTTCTCCAACAGCTGACTCAAGCCCGAAGTTGCCGGACGACTTACCTGAGGACTTTGGTGTCCAGCGCTGTCCTCAACCGCAGTCAGCTACCGACAACGACAAAACCGCCAATAATCCATTACCAAGTGAAGAAATAGCCGCCAATAATCCAAACCAAAAGGGCCCAGTAGAAGAGCTGGGAGGAACAGAAAATACCTCCAGTCAGCATGACTCCCCGACCGAAACTGAATTTCACAGGTCAACTAAGCACAAGGAATGCCCTAGCTACCTGCGTGATTGAATATGCAAATAATTGTAAATTTTGAGCAAAGTGTTTTCTGGGAAGGGAGGGGTGTTATGTATGGAACTTTTGGAGGGAATTTTGGGCGGGAAAATGCACGTTGTTAATTGGCTGGTGCCTCAGCCAAGTGGGTATAAAAGGGGAGCTGTTCCCTGGTGCCAGTTGTTGGATTCTCACCCTACGTTAAAGAGCTCTTGTTGCTGGACTCGTCTCTTGCCTCCTCATTCACCCGACTCAGCAATATGGTTATAAAAAGTGAATGGACAACGTGCCAAAATAACTGATTCTGCAAGATCAATCTTGAGCCAGTCAGGATCGAACTGCCAAATCGCAGGCAGCCGGCGGTCAGCAGAAGCAGCCTGCAGTGCTGCATTCTAACCACTGTGCCGAGGCTCTTTCTCAGAAACTGTCTTTCTCATAACTGGAGCAAAATTTGGTCTTTCTCCTAATTACGACTTAATGACATTTCTTTGGTTAAGCAAGAGCTTTGTTCATTGAGTTTTGCCCCATTTTACGACTTTTAAGAAGAGACTGGACAGTCATTTGTCTGGAATGGTATGTGGTCTCCTTTCCGAGCAGGGGGTTGGACTAGAAGACCTCCAAGGCTCCTTCCAACTCTACATCCTGCATCTACACATGGATCATCTAAAGATCAAATGAAGTGTGGCAGAATGTCACAAGTACAGATTTAGGCACCTTCACTACTTCTAAAAACACCAGCACCCCCAAGAGAATTTGGAAAGCAATCCCCACCCCCACCCCCACCCCGGGGACCTTAGAAAACTAAGTAAAAAGCCCCTAAAACTTTTTGGGGAAGAAAATATACAAGAAACTGAAAAGCTTTTTGCCATATCTTGCCAGAAATGCCCCCCCCCCGCCCCAAATTTTAATGGCTTGCTTCTAACACTGCAGGAGAACCCATCTTGGTTTTGACTGACGGTCAAAACCAAGACCGTCTTCCGACACCCCCTCCTCATGTCTTCAAGATTGACATGGTGAATTGGACAGGGAGCTGTTCATAATTATCTTTCTCCCCCCCCCCTTCTCTGTTCCTCCTGGAATGAAAAGGGATTCTGCAAACAGCTGCTTAATATTTTCATGCACACCCAAATGACAATTTATGAGGAAGGACCTCAGCCTGCTGCAATGCTAATCGATTTGATTGATCCCTTTTTTATTAAACAAAAACCTGCTTTCTAAATAGAGCTTTTCCTAAATGCCATCTCTTATCACATACCGTGTGTGTGTATGTGTGTTGTGTGTGTCTTCAAATGCACACCTTCTTTCTCTGTCTCTCTCTCTCTCTCTCTCTTACAATCACACACACACAGAAAGACCCAACACAAACTTCTTCAACCTAAGTTTGCACAGCCAGACAAGCTTCGGATTTGTGGGATCTATTTTGCTATTTATTGCAACCTTGAAATCCACCCTCTGAAATAACTCTTCAGGTATGCAGGTATAGGATGGGACAGGATGGCTCAACCAGGGGTGAAGTCCAGCAGGTTCTGACAGGTTCTGGAAAACTGGTAGCGGAAATTTTGAGCAGTTTGGAGAACCGGCAAATATCACCTCTGGTTGGCCCCAGAGTGGGGTGGGAATGGAGATTTTGCAATATCCTTCCCCCAGGAGTAGGGAGGGAATGGGGATTTTGTAGTATCCTTCCCCTGGAGTGGGATGGGAATGGAGATTTTGCAGTATCCTTCCCCTGCCATGCCCACCAAGCCAGAACCGATAGTAAAAAAATTTGGATTTTACCACTGGGCTCAACCCCATGCATAGTTTCAGGGTTGACACGAGGGGTGAAATGCTCCCGGTTCGGACCGGATCACCTGATCCATTAGCGATGGCGGGGGGTGGTTCGGAGAACCGGTAGCAAAAATCCCTTCCCTCACTTCCCCCCACATGCCCTGCTGAGCCGCGCGATCATCAAAGGTTGTTTTTTTCACTTTTAAAGGTATTTTTTCTTCCGCCAAAAAATGCTTTTAAAAGTAAAAAAAAAAAGCCTCTGATGATCACGTGGCTCAGCTAGGATCGTCAGAACCTTTTCAGAGCATTTTTTTCTACAAGCTCTTTGGCCGAAGAGGTTGTAGAAAAAAATGCTTTGAAAAGTTGAAAAAAAAAAAAGTTGGCCACGCCCACCCAGTCTCGTTACCCACACACACACACACACACACCAAGCCACGCCCACAGAACCGGTAGTAACAAATTTTACATTTCACCCCTGGCTGGCACGATTTGATATCATGAAATAATTTAGGTTAAGCAGTATATAGGGGTGACCAGTAAATTCAGCAATGACTCCATATGATCAGTGTCCAGACTGACCACTTCACTAAGGTTAAAGTTTGTAAAACCAGGAGCCCTGATGGTGCAGTGGTGAGAATACCGTATTGGCTAACTCTGCGCACTGCCATGTGTTCAATCCTGATTAGCTCAAGATTCACTCCTTGAATCTCCTTCCATCCTTCTAAGGTCACTAAAATGAGGACCCACATTGTTGGCGGAAAGAACTCCGCCGACTCCAACAAGACCTGTGCTTAACTCATAGAATCATCTATTGCAATGTCCTTCCTGTTGAAGACTACTTCAGCTTCAATCACAACAATACAAGAGCAAACAATAGATTTAAACTTAATGTTAACCGCTTCAATCTTGATTGCAGAAAATACGACTTCTGCAACAGAGTTATTAACACTAGGAATACATTACCTGACTCTATGGTATCTTCTCAAAATCCCAAAAGCTTTAGCCAAAAACTACTATTGACCTCACCCCATTCCTAAGAGGTCTGTAAGGGGCGTGCATAAGAGCACAAAAGTGCCTACCGTTCCTGTCCTATTGTTTCCTTTCATTGTATCAAATTAATATAGTTATTGCATACTTTTGCTCATATATATGCTTATATGATATGTAGTTATTTTATGCTGATGCTTGTGTATATTGTTGTGACAAAATAAAATAAAAAAGATGCTGACTCTGTAAACTCCTTAGAGGCAAACTGCTTTGCCTTTCATGCAGAAGCTCAAGGTGGCATACATAGAATTCTTTCCTCCTAGTCCCCACCCCCACCCCAAAAAAAGACCCTACAAGGGAAGTTGGGCTGAAAGGGATTACCTGGTCAGTAGTATCCCAGGGAGCTTCCATGATTGACAGCAGACCAGGATACATAGGTCTGCAGTGGGTTTCACCACTAGACCATATTGGCTCATATCTTCTAAAACCTAACTTTCTTCTGCCCCAATATAGATAATTATGAGCTTCTGGCCTCCATCTAGGTCCACAGAGATGCAGTCCATGCCTCAGAAGAAGACAGTCCCCTCATGAGGTTGACAAAGTCAAATGTGAGCTTAGCTCAGCCCCGGTCTAGACCTGGTTTTCCCAGGTGAAAAGCTTTCAACCCTCAGCAACAGCTGACTCGTTTCTCTAAGCAGGAGTCATCATGGCCAGGTGAGCTGAGGCAATCAACAATGAACTAACAGTCATGTAAATTACAGGCTGGGCATGAGTTAAATTCTGCAGTGCTGTGAAATTGATCTGCCTTAGATCAATGCACAGTTAAGGGAAGAACTGGTATTGTAGCTAACTGATATCTATCCTTGATAGAGAGCTATAAGTGAGTTTCTATCTGTGTGTGCACACATACACAAGAGCTGTGTGTGTGTGTTTGAAAGTGGCTCAGTTACACTTGATAGCTCAGGCAAAAACTTATCCCCACTTGGGACTTTATTAAACTAGTCTGGCATATATATATTAATGGCACATATATATATATTGGCTTCTAGGTGCTCACTAGAAAAGGATTTTTCAAAATGACCATTGGAGCATTTGTATTTCCTATATTATAATAACACGCTCTGATGCTAATTAGTTAGATGTTCTACTCCCCCTCCCAACTTGAGAATAACTCTGGAGAGGATAGGATAGGGGAGGCTTCTGTGGGGCAAGGCTGAGGGAGAGAAGGGGAGAGGAGAGGCCGATCAAAACTACTCATTAATTTTCAAGCTGTACTGTAAGTGTCGATTTATCATGCCCCATCACATAGTTTCCTAGCGAAGCACAGGTATGCAGTTAGTTATATATAAATTTATATTGCATTTCAGTCATTCATGCAGAGATGAGATTGACAACCTCTAAACCAACCCAGCATGGTATAGTTGTGATGCCATCTCGTGGATTAATGAGAAAGTTATGTCTCTATTATGTGAGTGTATGTTTGCAGCACAGAAGTTGAAATGTGAAGGAAAAGGGCAGGGCTGTTTTCTCACCATCTATCATCTACTTAAGCAGGTTTGTTAAAGAATAGAATAGAACAGAATAGAATTTTTTATTGGCCAAGTGTGATTGGACACACAAGGAATTTGTCTTGGTGCATATGCTCTCAGTGTACATAAAAAAAAAAGATACGCTCATCAAGGTACAACATTTACAGCACAAATGATTGTCAATATATCAATATAAATCATAAGGACTGCCAGCAACAAAGTTACAGTCATACAGTCACTTCCATAAGTGGAAAGAGATTGGTGATGGGAACGATGAGAAGATTAATAGTAGTGCAGATTTAGTAAATAGTTTGACAGTGTTGAGGGAATTATTTGTTTAGCAGAGTGATGGCCTTCGGGGAAAAAACTGTTCCCGAAAGACTGACCCATGTGGTTAATTATGATCTTAGGATTTTGGTGGTTTAATGTGCTGGGTACTTCTAGCCAGTTTGGTTAATTAGAAATGGTGGAAGATATTAGTAGCTCGGGTGGTAGATATTGGTGGTGGTTTGTCCTATGAGTTTGTTGTTTAGTTTCTGAATGTTTATATCACCAGGCTAGGTAAAATCATTAGTGGAACTTCGATTGAAGTGTCTTGTTTCTTTTTGCTTTAATAGGTCTTACATGGTCAGTTGGTCACATAACCAACTGGTCATATCATGTGAGAGTCATCTGGTGTTGAGGAGACCCTGGCTGGTCAGGTGGCTGACACTGGTCATATAAGACCTATAAAAGCAGGAAAGAACTGAAACAGGACACTTCAACGTAGTTCCACTGATGATGGAGCCATAAAAGCTAATACAATGGTTGAATGATGTTTGCATTATTTAACCACATCTCCCCCACTAGGTTCTGTTCCTCAAAAAACAGATGGAAGAAAAACTTGCATCTAGATCATCCAATATTTTAAGTTTGTGAGAATGCTGGAAGTGTGCGGCAGCAGCCGAAAAAGCTAATACCATCCTGAGTTGTATAAACAGAGGCATAGAATCAAGAGCATATGTGAAGTATCAGTGCTGCTTTATAAAACCCTAGTAAGACCACAACCTGGAATACTACAACCGCTTTTGATCCCCATACTACAAGAAAAAGATGTTGAGACTTTGGAAAAAGTTCAGAGAAGAGCAACTAAGATGATCAAAGTCCTGGAGACTAAAACGTATGAAGAACGTTGCAGGATCTCGGTTTGGCTAGTCTAGAGAAAAGAAGGACCAGGGGTCACATGATAGCGGTATTGAAATATTTGAGGAGCTGCCACAAAGAAGAGGGGGTCAATCTATTCTCCAAAGCACCAGGGGGCAGGACAAGAAATAATGGATGGAAACGAGAGAAGAGAAGCAACCTGGAATTAAGGAGAAACTTCCTAACAGTGAGGGCAATTAACCAGTGGAACAGCTTGCTTCTAGAAATTATGGGCGGTTCATCACTGGAAGTTTTTAAGAAGAGTCTAGACCAGGGGTCTCCAACCTTGGTCCCTTTAAGATTTGTGGACTTCAACTCCCAGAGTCCCTCAGCCAGCTAAGCTGCCTGAGGAACTCTGGGAGTTGAAGTCCACAAGACTTAAAGGGACCAAGGTTGGAGACCCCTGGTCTAGACCAGTGGCAGCTAACCATTTTGGCACTGAGTGCCGAAACTGGAGCGTGCGCCACAGCACTGGAACCCAGAAGAGAGAAGCTGGCCGGTGCGCATGCGCATGGCAGCCAGTTGTGCTTCCGCATTCCATCACGTGCATGGTCTTCGTGCGAATGTGCATGACAACCCAGAAGAGCAGCTGGCGACGGCGCTCATGCCCACAGAGAGGGCTCTGTGTGCCACCTCTGGCACACGTGCCATAGTTTCGCCATCACGAGTCTAGACAGTCACTTATCTGAAATGGGATAGGAGACTGGACTAGAAGACCACCAAGGTCCCTTCCAGCTCTATTCTATTCTAAAATTCTAAAAACGTTACCTAGCCTAGTGATGAAACATTGAGAAAGTAAACAACAAACTTGGAGAACAAACCACCACCAGCAACAGTTTGGTTAATTTATGGCTCATTGTGTTGTGTGAAAGCAGCAAATAGGGGACCTCAATAGCTGAATTAAAAAAGTGGTTTTGTAAGTATGAATGTAATCGATGTAGAAAAGAGTCACCATTGGAGGGGGCTCTCTCAAAATCAGAATCAAACGTAGGCCAAAAGGTTATTTCCACAGGAGAAAGCAAATATCTGAATAATAAAAATGGACCTAGAAATTCCTGGGTCTGCAGTGTTCAAGAGAAAAGGGAGATAAGGAAAGATATCTAGAATACAAGACACAAAGAACAGACACAACTAGACACAAGAACAGTTTTTCCCCGAACACCATCACTCTGCTAAACAAATAATTCCCTCAACACTGTCAAACTGTTCACTAAGTCTGCACTACTATTAATCCTCTCATGATTCCCATCATCCATTTCCTCCCACTTATGACTGTATGACTGTAACCTTGTTGCTGGTATCCTTACAATTTATATTGACTGTTTCCTAATATGATTTGATTGCTTATTCATACCCTCTGACTATCCTTAAGTGTTGTACCTTATGATTCTTGACGAACCTATCTTGTCTTTTATGTACACTGAGAGCGTATGCACCAAGACAAATTCCTGTGTGTCCAATCACACTCAGCCAATAAAGAATTCTATTCTATATTCTATATTTTCCCAGAGCCAAAGATGATAATTAGCTGCTGTTCTGCTGGATGCAGTAAATGTGCTTTTACTTATCACTTGTCAAATGCGAGACACAGAATTAAATCTGGGCTGAGTGGCAGGTGCCTTAGAAGAACCCATCACTTGCTGGACTATTTTAAAGACACAATAAGCCAAATCTTAAACCCTGCCATCATTTAATGAAGTACCTCAATAACACGTGAAAAGGACAAAGTCTTCCACTCTTCAAACAACATCCAATCTAGCTTGGGGGGAAAGGAAAGGAAACTACAAGTAAAAGCATCGAGAGCTCAATTCAAGGAGGAAGGTTGCAATACAAGAAATTAAGTTCAATTGACAGGAAGAATGCTTGTTCAATTGCTGGACTCTCAGAAGTATCTGGCTGGGCAAATTGAGATGATGGCCATTTTCCAATATTTGAGGGGCTGCACTAAGGAAGAGGGGGGTCAACCTGTTCTCTGAAGCGTCTGAGGGAAGGGCAAGAAGCAATGATGGAAGATTATCAAAGAGAGAGCCAACCTGCAACTAAGGAGAAATTTCCTGACAATTAGAATAATCAATCAGTGGAAGAGCTTGCCTTCAGAAGTTGTGGTGCTCCATCACTGGAGGCATTTAAGAAGAGATTGGTCGGCCATTTGTCCAGAATGGTATAGGGCAGGGGTCTGCAAACTTGGCTCCTTTAAGACTTGTGGACTTCAACTCTGGGAGTCCAACCCCCTGCTTAGTCCACCATGAACCTTGGTGGCACAGTGGTTAGAGTGCAGTACTGCAGGCTACTTTTGTTGACTGCTGGCTGCCTGCAATTTGGCAGTTCAAAGCTCACCTGACTCAAGGTTGATTCAGCCTTCTATCCTTCCGACGTCGGTAAAATGAGGACCCAGATTGTTAGGGGCAAGAGGCTGACTCTGTAAACCACTTAGAGAGGGCTGTAAAGTATATGAAGCGGTATATAAGTAGCTATTGCTACTGCTATTAGGTCACTTCAGACAGATGGTGATCTGTCACATCTTCTTAGAAACTTTCAATGTTGAAGCATTTATAGCTTCTGCAGCCAAGTTGTTCAACTGACTAATTGTTGTAACTGTCAGGAAATTTCTCCTTAGTTCTAGGTTGCTTCTCTCCTTCATTAGTTTCCATCCGTTGCTTCTTGCCCTCCCCTCAGGTGCTTTGGAGAATAACTTGACTCCCTCTTCTTTGTGGCAGCCCCTGAGATATTGGAAGACTGCTATCATGTCTCCCCATCAGTTCACAAACAGATTTTCTAATATTTCCAATAATTCCCTCAACACTGTCAAACTATTTACTAAGTCTGCACTACTATTACTCTTCTCATCGTTCCCATCACACATCTCCTTCCACTAATGACTGTAACTTTGCTGCTTGTATCCTTACAATTTATATTGATATTGTTTCCTGATTGCTTATTTGTACCCTATGACTATAATGAAGTGTTGTACCTTATGATTCTTGATGAAGGTATCTTTTCTTTTATGTACACTGAGAGCATATGCACCATGACAAATTCCTTGTGTGTCCAATCCCACTTGGTGAATAAAAAATTCTATTCTATTCTATTCTGTTCTGTTCTGTTCTATTCTGTTCTGTTCTGTTCTGTTCTGTTCTATTCTATTCTAAATGCTTGAGAGGTTATAACAAAAAGAGGGTGTATTTAATTTGCGGTGGTTATAAAATAAAACCATGCTATTTTTGCCTAACATTTTTGGAGTGATAAGTACCATTTTACTAAACAAAGAACTGAATGCTCCCCATAGGTTTACTGCATTATTTACAGGATTTCAAGCCTAAAAATAAGGAATGTATTATCTATTTAATTTCTGCAGCTAAATTAACAATTGCTCAACAGTGGAAAACTCTTCATGGTATGACAATTGAGATGTGGATTAATAAAGCCTCTTCAATTTCTACTTTAGGAAAAATAATCCCAAAGTTAAAATAATGAAACATCCAAAGAAGGTTCAACAATTCTATCCAATTTTATAGATTTTATCATTTATCAGAACAGCAACAAGCTTACTATTTGTCATATTTTAGATATATGGTAAATTTCTTATTTTTTAGTAAGAAGTTTTGCATTTTCTATATCATTTCTCTCTGTGTATCATGGATTTGTGTTATTTTGCTATTTGGCAATCCCAAAAGTGCTTTTTCAAAAGGCAACCGGGGTTTCCTTCGTTTTTCTTGAAGACGTTTCACTTCTCATCCAAGAAACTTTTTCGGTTCTGAAGAACTGAAGTGAAGAAGTGAAGAAGCTTCCTGGATGAGAAGCGAAACATCTTCAAGGAAAACCAAAGAAAGTCCAGTTATTTTTTTTGAAAAAGCATCTTGCGACAACCATGACAAACCACCAGGCTTGAAATCTTAGGTCTAGAAAGCCTCGAACTATACCATCTACGTTTCGACCTATGCTTAGTTCATACGATTATTTACCAAAATGTTCTACCTGTAAATGAGTACTTTAATTTCAACTGTAATAATACAAGGGCCATCATTAGATTTAAAGTCAATGTAATTCGCTCTAATCTTAATTGTAAGAAATACGATTTTTGCAATAGAGGAGTAAATTTAGAGAGGCGAGGGAGGCCTGCGGCTTGTTGCGGGCTCCGGCCTTGGCTCCGGCCCTGCCCCAACGGGGATTTCAGCCCTGCCCCAGCGGCGATCCCAGCGGCGATTCCAGCGGCGACCCCGGCGATCCTGGCCAATTTCCAGCGGCGGGAGATCGTCGGCGGCGGTCCCGGCCTGGCTCCGACAGCTTCGGGTTGTGGATTCGAATCCCGACCCGTTTTTTGGCTGTCAGTGGGCCTGCCAGCTCCGTTGGCGCCAGCTCCATCGGCGCCAGTTTCTTCGGTGCTGGTTGGGCCCGGCGAGGCCTTGTGGACTGCGAGGCGCCTGCCCCAACGCCCTGTGTTTGGCAGTCCCACCAATGGATGGGTGTGGCGAGGCCTCGGTGGGAGAGGAGGCCGGATTCATGGCTGAGGTTTGTCCCTCTTGTGGCCTGTTTTGCGTGTCATCAAGTGGCCCTTGGAGGCCTGGCTTGCTCCATCGTATTTCTACCTCCCCTTCCCCTCCCCCCTCCCATACCGGACTTTGGATCACCTAAACTGGTCGGTCATGCATGTCCATCTGCGGGTTATGGAGAGGATTGGACTGGATTGGAATAGCTTGGACTGGTCTATGGACCCGGACAGACCGATAGCCATTTCTACCTGACTAAGACCTTGTAGAACTATTCCCCATAGGCACACTATGGAGATTGCCGGCCTGTCTGTTCCTGCTCTGTCATCGCTATCCGGTTCCTGCTCCATCTGTCCTTTACCAACTGGACTCCCGCTGGAAGACTTACCATTTTATCTCTTTGGGATTTTACCATCTTAGCATCCCTCGTCGATTCGCACTTTTTTCTATGCGCTACACTGTACATGAACTCTTGCGCCTGCGAGGTGCCCCCGCCTCGCAGGAATGGCCCATATCGCTACCAAGGGCCGGCCTCAATGACGGGTCTTGGGACCCACAGAGGTGGCATGCGAGAAGAAAGAGCCTTTGGGGGTTTTTAGACAGGGCAATTTTAAGGGGTGGGAGGGGTAGGGCGGGTGATGGGGGTAGCCCGTCGGGAGGGAAACCAGTTCCAGCGCATGCTCGTGGCGACTGTCAAATGGGTTCGGAGGTTATGGGGGGGGAGTGTGTTCCTTTGTGTGAGGGTGAGTCTATTTGCACGGTAAGTGGGAGGGGCAGATATAGAGGAAGGGGCTGATCGTATCGATGCAAGGGGTCACGCGTTCGATGTATGCAGGCGATCGCGTGCCCCGATCCCCCTGACTTCACCCGTTTCCCGGATGGTCAAGACTCTCAGAGCCTGGGCCTTCGTCTGATGTTATGCAACGCACGGTCCGTGGCCAATAAGGCCCCCCTAATATATGATCTGATTCAGGGGGGTGCCACGGATATTATAGGCGTTACGGAGACCTGGTTGGGTACTGAAGGGGGCGTGCCCCTGGTCGAGATGTGCCCACCGGGGTTCCGTGCATTCCATCAGCCGAGGCCCAGGGTAGGGGTGGAGGGTGGCGGTTGTTATTAAAGAGAGTCTAGAGCCGAGGGAGACCACTGTACCTCAGATTGCGGGTGTGAATCCCTCTTTGTGAGGTGGGGTCGTAGATGTCAGTTGGGCTTGCTGGTGGCGTACCTGGCTCCTTGCTGCGTGACAGCTGCCCTGCCCGAGCTTCTAGAGGTGCTTGCGGGGTTGGCAGTGGAGACCCCCAGACTTTTAGTCATGGGGGACTTTAATCTGCCATCTGCTGGCTCGTCATCGACGGTAGCTCGGGAGTTCTTGGCTTCCATGACGGCCTTGGACCTGACTCAAGTAGTGGATGGCCCCACTCACATCGGGGGAGGCACACTGGACCTGATTTTTGTCTCTGGTCAGTGGTTGAGAGATCTGGACTTAAAGGAAATAGTCATTGAACCTTTGTCATGGTCAGATCACTCTCTCCTTCGCCTGGACTTTCTGACCGCTACCCAACACCGCAGGGAGGCGGAACCATTACGTTGGTACCGTCCCAGGCGCCTAATGGACCCAGAGAGGTTTCAGACGGAGCTTGGGCCACTTCCTGAGGGTCTGGCTCACGGCACGGCAGAGGAACTAGCTGCAGCCTGGGAACGGGCTGCGGCTGGGGCCTTAGACCGTGTCGTGCCTTTGCGGCCTCTGACCCGGCGCAGATCCCAACCGGCTCCTTGGTTCTCCGAGGAGCTGAGGGGGATGAAACGCCGGAGAAGACGCCTAGAGAGTTCCTGGAGGTCCAGCCGTTCAGAGGCTGATCGGACACTAGTTAGATCCTATACTAGGACCTACCTAGTGGCACTGAGGGAAGCGAGGCGTTGCTACGCCCCCCCCCTCATTGCGTCGGCAGATAACCGCCCAGCTGCCCTGTTTCGGGTGACCCGCTCCCTCCTTCACCAGGGGGAGCGGGATGACCCGTTGCAGGGACGTGCTGAGGAGTTTAACGGTTATCTATACGATAAAATCGTTCAGCTTAAGGGCGGTCTGGACCAAAATTGTGGCGATTCGGATGGGGCGTCCGAGGGCGGTCTTGGTGATGTTGTCTGGGATGAGTTTGACCCTGTGACTCCCGAGGACATGGACAGGTTGCTGGGTAGACTGAATGCCACCACGTGTTTACTGGACCCGTGCCCCTCCTGGCTGGTGCTGGCCACTCGGGAGGTGACACGAGGCTGGCTCCAGGGGATTACGAGTGCTTCCTTGTTGGAGGGAGTCTTTCCGGCCGCCTTGAAAGAGGCGGTGGTGAGGCCCCTCCTCAAGAAGCCTTCCCTGGACCCGGCTGTTTTAGGTAATTATCGTCCGGTCTCCAACCTTCGCTTCGCGGCGAAGGTTGTAGAGAGTATGGTGGCATATCAGTTTCCCCTGCACCTGGAGGAAACTGTCTATCTAGACCCGTTCCAGTCCGGTTTCCGGCCCGGTTACAGCACTGAGACGGCTTTGGTCGCGTTGGTGGATGATCTCTGGAGGGCCAGGGATAGGGGTTGTTCCTCTGCCCTGGTCCTATTAGACCTCTCAGCGGCTTTTGATACCATCGACCATGGTATCCTGCTGCGCCGGTTGGGGGGATTGGGAGTGGGAGGCACCGTTTATCGGTGGTCCCCCTCCTATCCCTCCGACCGGCCGCAGACGGTGTTGACGGGGGGGCAGAGGTCGACCCCGCGGCGCCTCACTTGTGGGGTGCCGCAGGGGTCGATTCTCTCGCCCCTTCTGTTCAACATCTATATGAAGCCGCTGGGTGAGATCATCAGTGGTTTCGGTGTGAGGTACCAGCTGTACGCTGATGACACTCAGCTGTACTTTTCCACACCGGGCCACCCCAATGAAGCTATCGAAGTGCTGTCCCGGTGTTTGGAAGCCGTACGGGTCTGGATGGGGAGCAACAGGCTCAAGCTCAATCCCTCCAAGACAGAGTGGCTGTGGATGCCGGCATCCCGGTACAGTCAGCTGAGTCCACGGCTGACTGTCGGGAGGGAGTCATTGGCCCCGATGGAGAGGGTGCGCAATTTGGGCGTTCTCCTGGATGAACGGCTGTCTTTTGATGAACACCTGACGGCCGTCTCCAGGAGAGCTTTCCACCAGGTTCGCCTGGTGCGCCAGTTGCGCCTTTCTGACCGGGATGCCCTATGCACGGTCACTCACGCCCTTGTGACGTCTCGTCTGGATTACTGCAATGCTCTCTACATGGGGCTCCCCTTGAGGGGCATCCGGAGGCTACAGTTAGTCCAGAATGCAGCTGCGCGGGTGATAGAGGGAGCCCCTCGGGGCTCCCGAATGACACCTATCCTGCGCAGGCTGCACTGGCTGCCTGTGGCTTTCCGGGTGCGCTTCAAGGTTTTGGTGAACGTCTTTAAAGCGCTCCATGGCATAGGGCCGGGCTATTTACGGGACCGCCTGCTGCTACCGAATACCTCTCACCGACCCGTGCGCTCTCACAGAGAGGGACTCCTCAGGGTGCCGTCGGCGCGACAGTGTCGTCTGGCGACGCCCAGGGGAAGGGCCTTCTCTGTGGGGGCTCCCGCCCTCTGGAATGACCTCCCCCCAGGACTTCGTCAACTTCCGGACCTCCGAACCTTTCGCATGAGCTTAAAACTTACCTATTTATTTGCGCTGGCCTGGGTTAGTTTTTTAAATTTATGGGTTTTTAAATGGGTTTTAGTTTTAAATTTTAATTATGGCCAATTTTAATAAGTTTTTTAAGTGTATTTTAAATTGTATTTATATATTGTCTATTTTACTTGGCTGTGAACCGCCCTGAGTCCTTCGGGAGAAGGGCGGTATACAAATTTAATAAATAAATAAATAAATAAATAAATAAATGTCTGGAGCACTCTACCTGATCCTGTTGTTAGTCTCTCTAATCCCCATACCTTTTTCCTTAAACTGTCTACCGTGGACCTTCCTTATTTCTTAAGAGGTCCCCAAGGAGGTGTGCATAAGCGCATCAGCATGCCTACTGTCCCTGTCCTATTGTCTCCAATCATATGTACTCATTCTATGTATTTATGGCTATGTTCTGCCTATTTATATCCTTTTATTTGTGCCATTTTTTTTTTCATGGGTCCATGTCCGTCTCTACTCTGTTACTTGTTTTCTTGTATTTGTTGACAAATAAAATAAATAAATAAATGATCTGGATGATTGACAATCTCCACAGTTACTTGGCAATGTTTGTTCATCACAGTTCTTTTTTTAAAAAACAACAACCACAACATTGCAGTTCCAAACTACCCAAACCGAAATTTTCAAGCCTGGTAGCATCAGGTATTCGATGATGGCCTGAAGAATGCAAGACCTTTCTTGTAAAGTACCGATAGTCCTCGACTTACAAGAGTTCATTTATGGACTGTTCGAAGTTACGACTGCACCGAAATTTTTCACACTTATGACCACTGCAGCATCCCCATGGCCATGCGATCAAAATTCAGATCCTTGGCTCGTAATTATGATGGTTGCAGCGTCCCGGGGTCACATGATCCCCTTCTGCGACCTTCTGACAAGCAAGGTCAATGGGGGGGAGCCCAATTCACTTAACGACCATGTCACTAACTTAAAAACTGCAATGATTCGCTTAACAATTATGCCAACAAAAGTCGTAAAATGGGGCAAAACTCAATGTTTCACTTAGCAACATACACGTTGGGCTTAATTGCGGTCGTAACTCAAGGACTACCTGTGCTTCAGGTCCTTAACAAAATGAGGGTCTTCTACCAGATCAACACCAGTTTTACATTCAGGTTTTGTTTTCCAATATGTAATCCTGAACATTTCTTAACCTCCTGTCTCAGTTAGAAAGATCATTGTGCCTTGTGAAGCGAGTTACAGAGTTGGAAGGGACCTTGAGGGTCATCCAGTCCAACCCCCTGCCCAAGCAGGACACCCTACACCATTTCTGCCAAATGGCAGTCCAGTCTCTTCTTGAAAGCCTCCAATGGTGAAGCTCCCACAACTTCTGAAGGCAACTCCTGTTCCATGGGTTGATTGTTCTCACTGTCAGAAAATCTCTCCTTATTTCTAGGTTGAATCTCCCCTTGGTCAGTTTCCATCCATTATTCCTTGTCTGGCCTTCAGGTGCTCTGGAAAATAGCTTGACCTCCTCCTCTGTGTGGCAGCCCCTCAAATATTGGAAGACTGCTCTCACGTCTCCCCTGGTCTTCTCTTCACTAGACTAGCCAGGCCCAGTTCCTGCAACCATTCATCATATGTTTTAGCCTCCAGTCCCCTAATTTTTTAAAAAAAATTTTTTTTTTATTTGCATTTATATCCCGCCCTTCTCCGAAGACTCAGGGCGGCTTACACTATGTTAGCAATAGTCTTCATCCATTTGTATATTATATACAAAGTCAACTTATTGCCCCCAACAATCTGGGTCCTCATTTTACCTACCTTATAAAGGATGGAAGGCTGAGTCAACCTTGGGCCTGGTGGGACTTGAACCTGCAGTAATTGCAAGCAGCTGCTGTTAATAACAGACTGTCTTACCAGTCTGAGCCAACTCAATCATCCTGGTTGCTCTTCTCTACACTTTTTCTAATCTCAACATCTTTTTTATAGTGTGGTGACCAAAACTGGATGCAGTATTATTTTAGGTGTGGTCTTATTAAGGCTTTATAGAGCTGCATCAGTACCTCCCTTGATCTTGATTGTATCCCTTTGTTGAGCTGAGGGCTCAGCCTTTCACCTCTGGTATTGGCCTTGGGCATGGCTGAGGCTCTGATCTGCCTCCTGCCTCAGTTAGAAAGATCATGGCGGTCCTTTTCTGAGGCCTGTTCCAATCATCTTCTCCATGGGAAGGAGAACCATTTGGCTGGCCTCCGTGACTGATGCTACTCAGGATTTTCTGAACTGGAAATTCCTTCTTGCACTTCAAAACAGGGCGCAGCTGGAGAGGGTCGCTCCAGAGTCAGTGTAATCAGAGCAAATGTTATTCTCGGACTAAGGCCTCAGCCCGGCTTACTCATTATCCAATTGTCTTCATCCCCAGACACCATGTCCTGCCAAATGGAAGTACAAATGTAGCCTTCGGTCATGTGGAGCACGCAGATGCTGCGGGCACACAATTTGGCTGAAGGACTCCAGATGGCATGGGTCATTTCACGGTACTGTGAAAGGCCTTGGATGCCTCACCATGCCCAGAGCGGGGAGGACGATGGGCAATTCAAACAGAATACAGCTGGAAGGGACCTCAGAGATCTTCTAGTCCAAATCTCAAGCAGGAGACTTTATAGCAGGGGTGTCAAACTCAAGGCTCATGGGGTGCTGAAATCCGGCCCGCGGGGCCGGCCTGGAAATATTGAAGGACCGGCACACAGTGCCTCTGCCGGCCAAAATGGGCCGCGAACTCAGGAGGTCTCTGCGCAGCCCGTTTTGGCCTGCCAGAGTGCTGCTGGAAGCCGGGGAGGGCGAAAATGAGGCACGCCCCATTTTGCCCGGGAAAGTGCTGCAGGAGGCATCTGTCCTGTCTCCCACCCCACCCCACCTCTGTCTCCCACCCACCCCCGGCACATGGAGGAGAACTACAATGCTGATCCAGCCCTCAAAGAAATCAAGTTTGACACTCTGTCAGCTTTGGAAGCCATATTAGGCTGGAAGCTTCCGTGCTGCCACTTTCTCATGTGTGGGAAAGTAGAAGGGGGGTGGGTTTAGTAGGGAGGTTGTCTTTAGACATAATAGCATTCTTGCTGTCGGTCAAGGTCAAGCCCATCCTGCATTTGGACGAGGAGTGGCCGGAGTGCTGTCCCGAGATGGGGCGGTTGGCGATAGGAGCATGTGATCGACTGCAGAGTCAGGGGATGGTTTTGGGAGATTTTGATTTACTGAGGGAAAATCTGGACCTCTCAAATTTGGGTTTTCCCAGATGTGCCATTTTACCTATCTGTTGTGACTCGCTTGCCCCCCACCCCCCGCCACAGCCGGGCCCCTCTTATCTTCTGCCGGATGCTGATAGTACAGAAGAATGTCCTGGCATGCCTCCAGCCCCCAGCCCTGGCACCATGCCCAGACAAACCAAACAAACAAACCTCCCTCCGATAGCATGTGCGCCTGAAGCCAGCCACGAGCTGGGATTACCAACAGCTGGAGACGAAACGATGCAATGGATAGATCCACGCTTCCGGAGAATGGAGAGGCGACATCAGCAAAAGGAAGGGAGGGGCAGGCCTGGATAAGTGCTGAGTCATGGAGCCATACCCCATGGCCTATATAAAGGATCTGCTTTCTGGCATTCTCTGAGTCAGGCAAAGTCTAATCTGGATTGCTGAAGTCACACTGTTGTTTCTTGCCCGCTCTCACAGCAGCCGGGGCCTTCTTATCTGCTCCCGAACACGGAGGAATGTATGCCTCCCGGCCCCAGTCCTGGCTCCATGCCCAGACAAGCTGAAGAGGAGGGGGCACCTCCCAGTCCCAGCCCTGGCTCCATGCCCAAGCAGGCTGCAGAGGAGGGAGCACCCCCCGGCCCCAACCCTGGCTCCATGCCCAGGCAAACGGAGCAGTAGACCCCTCCCCCTCCTCCACAGCATGTGAGCCTGAGGAAAGTTTATTTCCAACAGCTGCTGATTGGAGTGACCCTCGCATCAGAAGATTGGATAGGCGGAGGCAACAGAAGGAAGGGAGGGGCAGGCCTTAATGAGTGCTGAGTCATGGAGCCACACCCCATGGCCTATATAAAGGATCTGCTTTCTGGCAGTCTCTGAGTCAGGCAAAGTCGAACTTATCTTGCTGAAGTCACTTTCTGGTCTCCTGCCTGCTCTGAGGACTTTGCTAGGACTTTGGGCAGAGCTGCAGAGGCAAGCCTGATTCGGATTTCCCTGACCCGGCCGTCAGCGGAGGAGTGGGACACGATACACACCTTGGATTCCTGCCTGCCCTGGGGACTCTGATAGGACTTTGGCAGAGCTGCAGAGGCACGCTTGATACGGACTTCCCCGACCCGGCCGTCAGAGGAGGAGTGGGACACGACACTATCCTAGTAAATAGAACTTTGAAAGATGCTTGCTTCGGAGTTTTTACTTGGAGTTGGGGGGGGTTTTCTGGAACGCTGACACACTCCTACTTTATAGCATTCCAGATAAGCGGCTGTCCAATCTCTTCTTTAAAATCTCCAGTGTTGGGAGTACCCACAACTTCTGAAGGGGAGCAGTTCCACTGGTTAATTTTGTCCTCGTTGTTAGGGGGACAATTAACCAGGGCAAGAGATTCCGAAATCTATTCAAAATAGATTCACACAATACCCGTTACCTTTCCCCAACCTGAAATCAATTTTGATTCTCTCTTCACAATGTTACTTTGAATGGGAGTATGGAAGCTGTGCAAAGAAGCTGTGCAACGCTTAAACTGAATGTTTAGCCTAGTGATTAAGGTACTGGCTTAAGAATCAGTAGGCCACGAGTTCTAGAGCCACCTTAGGCATGAAAGCCAGCTGGGTGATTTTGGACAATTCGCTGTCTCTCAGCCCAACCAACCTCACATGGTTGTTGTGGGAAAAATAGGAGGAGAGAGACTGTTAGGAATGAATAACAGAATAACAGAATTGGAAGGGACTTTGGAGGTCTTCTAGTCCAACCACTTGCTCAAGCAGGAGACCCCGTACCATTTCAGACAAATGGTTCTCCAGTCTCTTAGAAGCCTCCAGTGTTGGAGTACCCACAACTTCAGGAGACAAGCTATTCCACTGGTTAATGGTTCTCACTGTCAAGAAATTTTCTAGGTTGGTTTCCTTGATTAGTTTCCATCCCTTGCTTCTTATCCTGCTTTCAGGTGCTTTGGAGAATAGGTTGACCCCACCCCTCTTCTTTGTGGCTAGCCTTCAAATATTGGAAGACTGGTCCAATAATGTCACTCCTAGTCCTTCTTTTCAGTAGACTAGACATATCCAATTCCTGCAACCGTTCTTCATATGTTTTGGCCTCCAGTCCCCTAATCATCTTTGTTGCTTTCTCTCTACTCTTGTATGTTCACTGCCTTGAATTATTTACAAACCTTATAAAGGCAAACAAAAAAAATCAAATCAATAATAATTTCATCATCATCATCCCGTGGCTGGGCATGGACGGCTATCGGGTGCGGTCCGTATGGTTATGGGAATGCCAGTCTTCAGATCAGTAGTGGCTTAGCCACCATGAACCAACCCAGGCATCTACCATCACCAATGATGAGAAGAAATCAATAAAATTCCATACCGGATAGGTCGTCGCCTGGATCAACAAGGACCATACCAGATGCTATGGCTCCTGGACATCTGCCAAAAAATGGGCTATAGGGGTCAGTTGCTATTGCTGGGGAACCAGGGCGTGCAACTGTAAAGCGACTGGGACAAAAGCACAAAACTTGGAACATCGTATATTTTAAGAAAGAACTTGGTTGATACCTAGGATGCTGGCAGCAACCCGTATCAACCATTAGCACCAGTCAGTGGTATTTTTTTTAATTTTTATTTTGTCACAACAGTATATACAATCATCAACATAAACAGTAACCCATCATGAGAGAAAAAGTATATATAAGTAAAAGTATAAGTAAAAGTATGCATATAATACTATAATGAAGGGAACAATAGGACAGGAACGGTAGGCACTTTTGTGCTCTTATGCAGGCCCCTTATAGTCCTCTTAGGAATGGGGTGAGGTCAATAGTAGAAGACAGTTTTGGGTTGAAGGTTTTGGGATTTTGAGTAGAGACTATAGAGTCAGGTAGTGAGTTCCAAGCGTTAACAACTCTGTTACAAAAGTCATATTTTCTGCAATCAAGTTTGAAGCGGTTGACATTTGTGATGCCTTTTTGAATGCCCAGTGGACTGAGTTGTTATTTTCAATGAATAAAGTATAATAATAATAGTAATGATGATGATGATGAAATTAAATTAAATCACCACTCTAAATAACCTGGCCTTGATCCTGTTTACTGTAAGAGGAGACAAAGGACATACTGACAACCTTAACAGATAAACTTTATTGTATCCTACAATAATAAAGTTCCATAATTCTTAGGGTGTCTGTTTCCTGACCAAGCCCACCTTGAAAGTTCCCGTTGGCTGTTTGGTCATCTAGCAATTATCTGTCAAATCAATTAACCACGAGAAGGAGGAGACCAGGAGCACCCCAAGCAAGGAACTGGATCATCTCCAGCAGCAAAGCTTCATCCCAAAAGACTTGAGCGGGCAAGACAAAGAACGACTTGGCTCCTGAAGACGGGACGAGACCCAGCTTGTGCATGGCCTCCTGGCTCAACCCTGCGCGAATGAGTCTTAAGCATACACACACACACACACACCACGCCCCTCCCTCCACACTCACGACCACGAAGGCTTGCCAAAAGTAGACTCCGTGCCAACCTCATCAGTGAGGCAGGGTAATAAGGTCAATGTGAAAACAACTGGAAGGCACATTTCCCAGTAAACATGTGCTGAGTGGAAACCGCCCGACCTTATGTTGTCGAATCCAAACCCATTGAGTCAATTGCCAGAAAACACGATATGACCTTTTGGATTCACTGAGCATCAGCTCCGCGAGCAGGCGGCTGTGCTCTTTTCCATTCTCCCGCTGCCCCTCAGGGCTTCAAGTCACTGGAAGTAATAACTGGGGCCTCTAAATCTGCACTCCTTTAATGAAAAAATCTATATATACGCATGGCACCCAGTTTGACCTGGTGGCAGATCCTTTTTCCTGTATGTTTAGCTCAATTTCTTTAAACTTAAAACCGCCTTCTTCTGGCTACTGAGACACGGAGACCCGTAAGTTGCTTTGCGTTGAATATCGCTCTCCGTGTGGCAGGGTTTCTCCAATGTCAGGCCTTGCCCCCTCTGTTCCTTCTCCCCCCGCCCCTTTTTTTGAAACTCAATTTGCAATGGGGCAAGGGCACAGGGGCCCTCGGAGATTAGAATGGCCCCAACCTGACTGGGTTTTTGGTTTTTTGTTTTTTAGTTTTGGTAAGGATTGAAAAATTTGGCTGCGTACTCCAGATGTGTTAAGGGCCCTGCTTCTTGGCATTTTGGCTAGTTGGTTAACTATCTCAGCTGCTGGGTGGGTTTATTCTTCAGATGTTTTAATTGTTCTGTAGTTTATAATTGATTTAACAGTTTTATAGTTTTAGAATTGTAAGCTGACCTGAGTTGATTGGCTGAGATGGTTAGAAATTGAATGAATGGATGAATGAATGAAGA
Organism: Ahaetulla prasina; assembly: GCF_028640845.1. Classification (NCBI taxonomy): domain Eukaryota; kingdom Metazoa; phylum Chordata; class Lepidosauria; order Squamata; family Colubridae; genus Ahaetulla; species Ahaetulla prasina. The sequence goes on along the minus strand of NC_080551.1, from coordinate 5,253,166 downwards.
CACTTCCTATGATGGATAGCCTTTCTCAAACAGATTTTGAAAGTGCCATTCTCACAACCTGCTTAGCCATGGCTAAAAACTCCCAGTCCAAAGATCTGGATGAGCCCCCAAGTTGGACAACGGAAGAACAGAAGCATACCAAAGTTGGAAGGGACCTTGGAGGTCTTCTAGTCCAACCCCCTCTTCAAGCCATGCCATTCCAGACAAATGGTTATCCAATTCCTTCTTGAAAATCTCCAGCAATGGAGCACCCACAACTTCTGAAGGCAAGCCGTTCCACTGGTTAATTGTTCTCACTGTCACAAAATTTCTCCTTAGCTCTAGGTTGAATCTCTCCTTGATTAGCTTCCATCCATTATTCCTTGTCTGGCCTTTAGGTGCTTGGGAAAATAGATTGAAGTGAGCAGGTTTTGACAAGTGTGTAGTACATAAGAATATAACCTGCTTTAATGCTGCATGAGAGGTTCTACATTAATAAGTTCTATGACCTTCTGGGTCATTTCAGGAAATGTCATTTAAAGCCCTTTTAAGAGCAAAGATGGATCTTTGTATCCTTGTAGGGGTCATACATATTCATCTAGAACAGAGGTCTCCAACCTTGGTCCCTTTAAGACTTGTGAACTTCAACTCCCAGAGTCCCTCAGCCAGCAAAGCTGGCTGAGGAACTCTGGGAATTGAAGTCCACAAGTCTTAAAGGGACCAAGGTTGGAGACCCCTGATCTAGAATATATACATATATACCTTGCTATCTGCTGGTTATTGACCGAAATAAAGTAGCTCCGTGTCTCTTGAATTAAAAAGGCAATTTTTTCCCCCTACTGATAACTTCAGTTAGAAAGGCAAAGAATTTGGCACAAATCCAGCACTACACCACTGCTTGAATTGCTGCACCGCTGAGCCAAAGAATTTACCCGGAGCCAAAATGAGTTTGGATGAAATACTGTGTGCCAGTCAACTGGCAGAATTAAGAGTAGATTTTCAGTGGCAGCCGTCCTACTGTATTCTCCCTCCCTCCTAGACCTGGCACTGGAGTGGGGGGGGGGGAATCTCATTAAGGTTCGCTGCCAAACATCTTGGTCCCACAAAACTTCTGTGATGGGAAGCAGAAGGGAAAAAATGAGCCTGTGGTCGAAGAACAAGTTGGGCCAAACTTACTTACCACACTACTGACCAGAGCATATAAAACATTTGCTAGGCCAATTCTTGATTACTGCTCGCCTGTCTGGAACCCATACCATATATCTGATATCAATACAGTTGAGCGTGTCCAAAGGTATTTTACGAGAAGAGTTCTCCACTCCTCCATAACCAATAAAATACCTTATTCCACCAGACTTGATATCCTGGGTCTTGAAAACTTGGAACTTCGTCGCCTTCGACAGGACCTGGGTTTAGCTCATAGAATCATCCATTGTAATGTCCTTCCTGCCAATGACTACTTCAGTTTCAACTACAATAACACAAGAGCTACCAACAGATTTAAACTTAATGTCAACCGCTCCAGTTTAGATTGCAGAAAATATGATTTCTGTAACAGAATTGTCTATGCTTGGAATGCATTACCTGACTCTGTGGTCTCTTCTCATAACCCCAAAAGCTTTATTCAAAATCTATCCACTGTTGACCTCACCACATTCCTAAGAGGACTCTAAGGGGCGTGCATAAGAGCACAAACGTGCCTACCGTTCCTGTCCTATTGTTTCTTCCCCTACTTAGAATGACTAAGGAGACGCTTAATCCTCCAGGTCGTGGCAACGGGACAGTTTTGCTGTTTTCTTTGAAGGGGTTTTGCTTCTCATCCAAGAAGCTTCTTCAGTTCTTAGAATGTCTTAAGTTTGATGTGGAAACAAGCACACCAAAGTGTGGAAGGAGCATGACTGAAGCTTAAACGGGCCGCAAGTTCTCCTTCCACATTTTCATGCCACCACTTCCACACGGGGATCTGGGGATTCTTGGATAAAAGTTATCAAGGATCGATGGATTGATTGATGTGCCATCAAATTGGTTTCAACTTGTAGGGACCATCAGATCCAGGATGGCGAATCTATGGTGTGTGTGCCGCAGCTGGCATGCAGAGCCTTCTCTGCGGGCACGCGAGCCATTGCCCAGCTCAGCTCCACTGCATATGCGCGCGCATGCCTCCCGCCAATCAGCTGATTTTCAGGATGCGCAGGGGGCGGGGCGCATGCAGGAAACGCATGTGCATGCGTGTGGGGTTCACGTGTGCATATGCGGGGGCAGGGAGGAGTGCGGGGGGGCGGTATTCCCAGGAATCTCTCCTTCTACCTCCACTCCTCCCTCTCCCCTCCCTCTCCCCTCCTCTCCTCCCCCTCTCCTCTCCCTCTTCTCTTCCTCTCCCCTCCCTCTCCCCTCCTTTCCTCCTCCTCTCCCTCTTCTCTCCCTCTCCTCTCCCTCTCCCTTCCGCTTTCCTGGAATTATAGCTGGTATAATTTCTCTGATGCTTCAAGAAATGTTGCCATGCAAATAACAAAAGTACTAATTAAAGAATCCCCTCGTACATTTGACAGAAAGGTATTTTACTAAATTGGGATTTCTTACAGAAAGGGAAACTGCTTATGGCTCACAAGCATTAATTTCACTCCGTAAACAGTTTAACGTCGGTGAGTTTTGACACCACTGATGATTTCCTCTATTGATTTCAAACGCCGTCTCTGCATTAATCCAATTTCATGCTCAGAAAGTGAGCAGAGCAACAGAGAACTTCTTTCTGAACCTTGCAATATTATTAATCATTGCCTCACATTATGTCTTTCGGCATGGAACAGATTTCTAAGCATAAATAATTTGTCTCGGAGGAAGGGGCTAATTTCTACAGCTTGAGTCCCAACAGATCTCCAAAAAAGCCAATGCACTCCTAAGTTGCATTAACAGAGGGTTACAATCAAGATCAAGGGAGGTACTAGTTAAAGGTAAAGGTTCCCCTCGCACATACGTGCTAGTCGTTTCTGACTCTAGGGGGCGGTGCTCATCTCCGTTTCTAAGCAGAAGAACCAGCGCTGTCCGAAGACGTCTCTGTGGTCATGTGGCCGGCATGACTCAACGCCAAAGGCGCACGGAACTCTGTTACCTTCCCACTAAAGGTGGTCCCTATTTTTTCTACTTGCATTTTTACATGCTTTCGAAACTGCTAGGTTGGCAGAAGCTGGGACAATTATGGGAGCTCACCCCATTACAAGGCAGCACTAGGGATTCGAACCGCCGAGCTGCCGACCTTTCGATCGACAAGCTCAACATCCTAGCCCCTGAGCCACCGCGTCCCTTTTAAGGGAGGTACTAATACCACTCTATAAAGCCCTAGTAAGACCACACCAAGAATACTGCAACCAGTTTTGGTCACCACACTATAAAAAAAGATGTTGAGACTCTAGAAAGAGTGAAGAGAAGAGCAATCAGGATGAACCTAGAACCTAGAATCTCGACATCTTTTTTATAGTGTGGTGACCAAAACTGGTTGCAGTATTCTAGGTGTGGACTTACTAAGGCTTTATAGATGCTGGTTGCCAAGCACCATGGGGAAGGCACATTGGTGGTAAGTGTGAGAACTGATCATTAACTCACTTCTTTCAATGCCTTCAAATGGTCATTAAAGGAATCCAGGACATGTATACTCAACAACTTGCTCTTAGCACTGCCAGCAAATCTGGCAAAATTAACCATAGGCATTGGATACGAACAGTGATTTAATGACCGCTCAAAGTTACAACAGCACTGAAAAAAGTGCCTACGGCTGTTTTTCACATTTATGACCATTGCAGCTTCCTCATGAACACAGGATCAAAATTCAGATGCTTGGCATTGACTCATCCTGAGGTCAGGTGATCCCCTTTTGCAACCTTCTGACGAGCAAAGTCAATGGGGAAGCAAAATTCACTTAACAACCATGCTACTATCTTAAGAACCACAGTTATTTGCAACTTCACAACTTGTTGTGGCCCACCAGCAGCCAGCGAATCTGGAAGCAGACTCAAGACAGTGAGGAGGTTGGGGAGGATCATGGGCCAGTCCTGGAGTCCAGGGAAGGCTGTGATGAGTGCTCTGCGTCAGAGGCAGAGATGGGGCCAGGGCCCTCTGATAGCTGTCAGCTGCCTTTGGAGTCGGACATCAGTGGGGAAGAAGAACAGCTGAAGCCTGTTCCCAGTGTATGCATGTGCAGAGCTGCCAGGAGAAGGGAACAGCTAAGGAACAAGGGCCGGCTCAGGAGTAAAGCCACAGGTGGACGGTGAATCGCCCCTCCCATAGGGAATAAAGAGGAGCAAAAGGGGAGGCGACAATTAGTTGTAGGAGACAATTAGTTCAACTCATTAGAGTGAAGATCTGTTCCTGACTTCTTGCCAAGTATTGTCTGCTCCAGCGTGGCATTTGGAAGATATCGGCCTGGCAGCTCTCCAAGCCTGACAAAGGTCTGTAGTGGGGAAATCTCATGAAAGTCTGTTCGCTAGGACTTTGCTGGAGAGGAATTCCCTTTAAACTAAATAAAAGGGGTTTTATCAGGACGAGGAGTCAGCTTTGTCAGCTTTTGGGAAGCCTAGGTCAGAACACAACTGTGGCAGGAAAGACCGTGAAATAATAATAATAATAATAATAATAATAATAATAATAATAATAATAATAATAATTATTATTATTATTATTATTATTATTATTATTTAATTTTTATACCGCCCTTCTCCCGAAGGATTCAGGGTGGTGAACAGCCAGATAAAAACAGTACAATACACTACAATAAAATCACTATTTAAAAAACTTATTCAATATGGCTTATAAATTAAATATAAAATACATAATATAATATAAAACCCCATTTAAAATCCAATTAAAAAAACCATTTTAAGCCAGTCCTGCTCGTAAGAATAAATACGTCTTCAGCTCGCGGCGAAAGGTCCGGAGGTCAGGAAGTTGTCGAAGTCCTGGGGGAAGCTCATTCCAGAGGGTAGGTGCCCCCACTGAGAAGGCTCTCCCCCTGGGGGTCACCAGCCGACACTGTTTGGCTGACGGCACCCTGAGGAGAGTCTCTCTATGGGAGCGTACTGGTCGGTGGGAGGCATGTGGTAACAGAAGGCGGTCCCAAAGGTATCCCGGTCCTATGCCATGGAGGGCAAAGCTAACTTAACAGCTGTCTCACTCAGCAATGGAAATTTTAGATTCAGTGGTGGTCGTGCGTCGAGGACTTGCCTGTGTGAACTTAAAAGACAGCCATTGTTTCAAAAGAAAGCAAGCTTTACTTCATGGAAAGCCGCGCCATCTTCCGTTAGTCAATGAATCACATTTATAGGTACCTTGTCAGTTCTCCTGTTGCTTTCTTAATCAGATGTCACCCCAAAGGCACCGGTTGCAATTAGAGATGAGAAATGGGGGTTGGGGAGGGGGAGGAAAATGTCACAACCCCTCGCTCGTCACGGTGGGGGCCTCGTTCCGCGATCGCCACTTAAGCCCTCCCGTTCTTCCGGGAACCTGACATTTGCTAAAGACAAAACCTCCTTGGCAAATTCTCTGCAGTCCCATCTACAGTGTCGCCATGAAAGCTCAACAAAAGGCCATATTTATCCCCGGGGATGCTGCACTATAATAATATGACATTTTGTCACAAATTAATTTCAAGCCGTGGTAATATCCTTGACTTGAAAGAGGCGGTTCATTCGGAAAGGTGATTCCGAGGACTAAAGTAACTCGTCATCGCGCTAGTCTGAGCCAACGTACTTGCTGCAGCCGGTTAACGGATGATCCTCTATGGAGGTTCTCCGTCATCCAGCTCCTGGCTGCTTTTTTTTTCAAGAGGCAACTGGACTTTTTGGTTTTTTCTTTGAAGACGTTTTGCTTCTCATCCAAGAAACTTCTTCAGCTCTGTCATAAGTCAAGAACTACCTGTGCATGTTTATGGAGATTCTCCGTCATCCAAGTCATGGTTGTCCCAAAGGCTTTTTCAAGAGGCAACTGGACTTTTTGGTTTTTTCTTTGAAGATGTTTCGCTTCTCATTCAAGAAGCTTCTCAGAACTTCTTCTTCTTAAAGCTCCTCCTCCTGCTCCTCCTCCTCCTCTTCCTCCTCCTCCTGCTCCTCCTCTTCTTCTTCTTGGATGAGAAGTGAAACGTCTTCAAAGAAAACCAGAAAGTCCAGTTGCTTCTTGAAAAGCAGCTTTTGGGACAATGGAATGAACACTTTCCCTATAGTTTTCCTGTAGAAAACCATCTTTTCTGACAAATTGATTGATATTCCAAGCAGACGGAATTTCACAAGCGTTCGAACTTTGATGTAGAATCAGCACGGCAAGTACCGACTCCCTTTTGAAATTTGAAACCTTTCTTTGTCTTTGATTAATTGACTTTTAAAATGGCGTCTAAAAGTGAAAGTAAAATTTTTAGTACGATGAAGCAGCGTTACTTGTGGATTGTTACAAACGGAGTTTTTATACTGAAAGGAGGAAGGAGAGTTATTAAGTTTGAATTCCTGATTCTTTGAAGACAGAATGGCAGCTAAACCTTTAAAGCCTTCTGGAAGAAGGGATCTGAACCAAGTCTTGAGGAAATATTGAAAGAACAATTAAAACTTTCTGAAGATAGGCAAAAAGAGATGATGGAGAATTTTAATGCAAAAATAAGAGAAGATATTCTTATGGCAGTTCAAGGACTGAGTAAAAATTGAAGGATTGGAAGTGGAAATGCAACAGATCTCTCAGTCAAATAAGTATTTAGAAGATGAAATGAAAGGTGTTCAGAAAAAAGTGGATCAAAATGAAGATCAGGTTGTGATATTACAATATAAACTTATGGAAGGAGCTCTTAGAATTCGTGGTATGTAGAAGAGCGTGGAAGACTTAAGAAAAATTATATCAGAAGCATTGGCTGAATTTATTGAAGCGGACCCCAAGAGGTAGCTTACCAAATTGATAAAATATATAGAGTTAATTCTTGGATTGCAAGACAGAGAAAGCTTCCTCGGGACATTGTGGTTTATTTTGTGAAAAGGACTATGAGAAATCAAATTCTGCAAGTTTCATATCAGACAACTTTAAAAAATTGGAGAACAGGAGTTGAAGGTGTTGAAAGAGATTCCTTCAAAGATGTTAAGAGACAGGAAGAATTTGCTTTTTACACAAGAACTTAAAAAACATCAGATTCAATTCAGATGGGAGGTGCCAGTTGGACTGACACTATTCTATCAAGGAAGGAGATATAGAATTGACACTGTTTTAAAGGCAAAGGATTTTCTTTCTACAGTTTTGAAAGTCGAAATAGAAGTGATAGAAAACTTCAAGAGACTCAAGAAGGCGTGGTGACCCAAGAGCCTTTATTGCTGCCAGTATTAGAGGAACCACAAGAGCAAAGGGTGACAAGAGGAGCCCTTAAGCGTAAAGAAGAGCAACAGTCTCAAAGTAAAAGTCAGGATCCCATTATGGAAGCTGTGGGAGGAGCTAGACGGAAGATACCGGAGGAGGAGCTTCCGTTGTCTGCTTCAAAGCTTCAGGAGGCCAGTAATGGCAAATAGAATCTTGTCATGGAATGTTAATGGCTTGAATTCAGCTCAGAAAAGAAGGAAAATATTTCACTACTTGAAACAATTTAAAAATGATGTGATTTGTTTGCAAGAGACACATATAAAATTATCAGACCAAAAATATTTAATTAATTCAAAATTGGGTAACCATTTTGTTGCATCAGCTTTGGAAAAGAAGCATGGAATTGTTGTATATATCAGGAAGGATATACCAGCTAAGCTAATTGAGGCAGATATTCAAGGAAGATTTATTGCTATTGAACTGGTGATAGATGCAAAAGACTTTGTTGATAGGTATTTATGCACCTAATCAGCAACAAGAAAAGTTTTACAAAATGTTACATGAGAGGTTGACCCTCTGGGATTATAGTTCGTTTATTTTATTAGGAGACTGGAATGGAGTAATTGATACAAGAAGGATAAGAGAACTTCCTCCAAGAAGATACCTATACATGCAAAATTACCAAAATCCTTTTTGAAATGATGGAAGACTTTGAGTTTAGAGATATATGGAGGTTACGGAATCCAGATGAGAGAGATTTTACTTTTTTCTGATAGGCATCAATCTTTTCACGCATTGATTTTATTTTAATTTCTAATGACTTGCTTTCTAGGGTGAAGAAAACGAAGATATTTCGAGGTGTTTAACTGACCATAGCCCAGTATGGATGGAATTATTACAAGGGAAAAAAGGTGGTAGAACATGGAGGTTGAATGAAAATCTGTTTAGATATGAGGATAATGTAACTTATTGTAAGAAACAGTTAAAAGAATCTTTTGATTTTAATATGTACAAAGGGACACCTATAGGAACTGTGTGGGAAGCGAGCAAAGCGCTTTATTAGAGGGATATTGATTTTATTTGGACAACAGGCAAAGGAATAATAAACAAAAGCAGCGTAGATATTTGGAAGAAGAAATTCAAGGAAGCAACAGTTATTAATTCAAAACCCACAAGATCATAAACTTAAAGAGGCTATAAAAATTACAGAGTCAATTTAATATGTTAATGGCAGACCAGGTGGCAACGAATATACAATATGCTAAACATAATACCTTTTGTAATGCAAATAAACCTGGGAGATGGTTGGCATATAATTTAAGGAAGAAACAGAAAGCACGTGTCATACAAAAAATAGAATATAAAGGTAAAGAGACATATCAACAGGATAAAATTAAAAAGGCATTCTCAGAATTTTATACTGCACTATATGCAAAAGACAAAATATTGGATAGGGATATTTATGATTATTTGAAAGATTATAAGGTGAATATTCTAACATTAGAACAGAGGGAGGAGCTGAACCGGCCGATAGCTACTGGAGAAATAGTGGAGGCAATTAAACAATTAAAAATGGGGAAAACCCCTGGTACAGATGGTCTTACAGCAACTTATTATAAAAAAACACAGGATGAAATATTAGGCCCACTTAAAGAATTATTTAATCAGATACAATTAGGAGTGGGAATACCCCCGTCATGGAAAACATCTTTTATTTCACTGATACCGAAAGAGGAGCAAGACTGCTCTAAACCTGGTAACTATAGGCCGATTTCACTTTTAAATAATGATTATAAGATTTTTGTAAAAATAATAGCAAATAGATTAATGTTAGTTTTACAACAAGAATTCATACTGATCAATCTGGTTTTATAAAAGGGAGGCAGATGAGGAATAATGTCAGACAGATTATTAATATATTGGAATATTTGGAAAAGAAGAATACTTCAGCGCACTTATTTTTTTGGATGCAGAGAAAGCCTTTGATCGATTGCATTGGGATTTTTTATTTAAATTAATAGAGAAAATGCAATTTGGAGACTGTTTTATTAGAATAATTAAAGCGATTTATGGAGAGCAAACAGCACAGATTATAGTAAATGGTAGTTTGACAGGAGTTATTAAGATTGAAGGAACAAGACAGGGATGTCCCTTATCACCATTATTGTTTGTTTTGACTCTGGAACCATTATTAGATAAAATACGAGAATTAATGAAAATAGAGGGAATTAAGATTAGACAATATGAGTACAAAGTTAGAGCTTTTGCAGATGATGTAGTGGTTACGTTAATGAATCCTATAAATTCAAGTAGATTTTTGTTGGAAGTAATTGATAAATATGGAAAGGTATCAGGATTTAAAATAAATCAGAATAAACAAAAGTGATAATTAAAAATATGTCTATACAACAGAACAAAAACTAGAGGAAATGACAGGATTTGAGGTAGTAAAAAGGTTAAATATTTAGGGTCTATATTAGCTCATCGAACAAGAAACTTTATAAGAATAATTATGACTTGCTATGGCAAAAGTTCAGAATGATATGAATGGCTGGAAGAAATTGCAGTTATCCCTATTGGGAAGGATTATGCTATTAAAATGAATGTGTTACCTAGATTTTTGTTTCTGTTCCAGATGATACCTATAATTAAAAAGGATAAAAATTTGGAAGATATCGGCCTGGCAGCTCTCCAAGCCTGACAAAGGTCTGTAGTGGGGAAATCTCATGAAAGTCTGTTCGCTAGGACTTTGCTGGAGAGGAATTCCCTTTAAACTAAATAAAAGGGGTTTTATCAGGACGAGGAGTCAGCTTTGTCAGCTTTTGGGAAGCCTAGGTCAGAACACAACTGTGGCAGGAAAGACCGTGAAATAATAATAATAATAATAGTAATGATGATGATGATGATGATGATGATGATGATGATGATGATGATGATGATGATGATGATGATGATGATGATGATGATGATGATGATGATGATGATGATGATGATGATGATGATGATGATGATGATGATGATGATGATGATGATGATGATGATGATGAAATTAAATTAAATCACCACTCTAAATAACCTGGCCTTGATCCTGTTTACTGTAAGAGGAGACAAAGGACATACTGACAACCTTAACAGATAAACTTTATTGTATCCTACAATAATAAAGTTCCATAATTCTTAGGGTGTCTGTTTCTGACCAAGCCCACCTTGAAAGTTCCGTTGGCTGTTTGGTCATCTAGCAATTATCTGTCAAATCAATTAACCACGAGAAGGAGGAGACCAGGAGCACCCCAAGCAAGGAACTGGATCATCTCCAGCAGCAAAGCTTCATCCCAAAAGACTTGAGCGGGCAAGACAAAGAACGACTTGGCTCCTGAAGACGGACGAGACCCAGCTTGTGCATGGCCTCCTGGCTCAACCCTGGAATGAGTCTTAAGCATACACACACACACACACACACACACACACACACACACACACACACACACACACACACACACACACACACACACACACACACACACACACACACACACACACACACACACACACACACACACACACACACACACACACACACACACACACACACACACACACACACACACACACACACACCACGCCTCCCTCCACACTCACGACCACGAAGGCTTGCCAAAGTAGACTCGTGCCAACCTCATCAGTGAGGCAGGGTAATAAGGTCAATGTGAAAACAACTGGAAGGCACATTTCCCAGTAAACATGTGCTGAGTGGAAACCGCCCGACCTTATGTTGTCGAATCCAAACCCATTGAGTCAATTGCCAGAAAACACGATATGACCTTTTGGATTCACTGAGCATCAGCTCCGCGAGCAGGCGGCTGTGCTCTTTTCCATTCTCACGCTGCCCCTCAGGGCTTCAAGTCCCTGGAAGTAATAACTGGGGCCTCTAAATCTGCACTCCTTTAATGAAAAAATCTATATAGACGCATGGCACCCAGTTTGACCTGGTGGCAGATCCTTTTTCCTGTATGTTTAGCTCAATTTCTTTAAACTTAAAACCGCCTTCTTCTGGCTACTGAGACACGGAGACCCGTACCATTTCAGACAAATGGTTCTCCAGTCTCTTAGAAGCCTCCAGTGTTGGAGTACCCACAACTTCAGGAGACAAGCTATTCCACTGGTTAATTGTTCTCACTGTCAAGATCTGTTCCTGACTTCTTGCCAAGTATTGTCTGCTCCAGCGTGGCATTTGGAAGATATCGGCCTGGCAGCTCTCCAAGCCTGACAAAGGTCTGTAGTGGGGAAATCTCATGAAAGTCTGTTCGCTAGGACTTTGCTGGAGAGGAATTCCCTTTAAACTAAATAAAAGGGGTTTTATCAGGACGAGGAGTCAGCTTTGTCAGCTTTTGGGAAGCCTAGGTCAGAACACAACTGTGGCAGGAAAGACCGTGAAATAATAATAATAATAATAATAATAATAATAATAATAATAATAATAATAATAATAATAATAATAATAATTATTATTATTATTATTATTATTTAATTTTTATACCGCCCTTCTCCCGAAGGATTCAGGGTGGTGAACAGCCAGATAAAAACAGTACAATACACTACAATAAAATCACTATTTAAAAAACTTATTCAATATGGCTTATAAATTAAATATAAAATACATAATATAATATAAAACCCCATTTAAAATCCAATTAAAAAAACCATTTTAAGCCAGTCCTGCTCGTAAGAATAAATACGTCTTCAGCTCGCGGCGAAAGGTCCGGAGGTCAGGAAGTTGTCGAAGTCCTGGGGGAAGCTCATTCCAGAGGGTAGGTGCCCCCACTGAGAAGGCTCTCCCCCTGGGGGTCACCAGCCGACACTGTTTGGCTGACGGCACCCTGAGGAGAGTCTCTCTATGGGAGCGTACTGGTCGGTGGGAGGCATGTGGTAACAGAAGGCGGTCCCAAAGGTATCCCGGTCCTATGCCATGGAGGGCAAAGCTAACTTAACAGCTGTCTCACTCAGCAATGGAAATTTTAGATTCAGTGGTGGTCGTGCGTCGAGGACTTGCCTGTGTGAACTTAAAGACAGCCATTGTTTCAAAAGAAAGCAAGCTTTACTTCATGGAAAGCCGCGCCATCTTCCGTTAGTCAATGAATCACATTTATAGGTACCTTGTCAGTTCTCCTGTTGCTTTCTTAATCAGATGTCACCCCAAAGGCACCGGTTGCAATTAGAGATGAGAAATGGGGTTGGGAGGGGAGGAAATGTCACAACCCTCGCTCACACGGTGGGGGCCTCGTTCCGCGATCGCCACTTAAGCCCTCCCGTTCTTCCGGGAACCTGACATTTGCTAAAGACAAAACCTCCTTGGCAAATTCTCTGCAGTCCCATCTACAGTGTCGCCATGAAAGCTCAACAAAAGGCCATATTTATCCCCGGGGATGCTGCACTATAATAATATGACATTTTGTCACAAATTAATTTCAAGCCGTGGTAATATCCTTGACTTGAAAGAGGCGGTTCATTCGGAAAGGTGATTCCGAGGACTAAAGTAACTCGTCATCGCGCTAGTCTGAGCCAACGTACTTGCCGCTTGGCCAACGGTTAACAACGGGATGATCCTCTATGGAGGTTCTCCGTCATCCAGCTCCTGGTTGCTTTTTTTTTCAAGAGGCAACTGGACTTTTTGGTTTTTTCTTTGAAGACGTTTTGCTTCTCATCCAAGAAACTTCTTCAGCTCTGTCATAAGTCAAGAACTACCTGTGCATGTTTATGGAGATTCTCCGTCATCCAAGTCATGGTTGTCCCAAAGGCTTTTTCAAGAGGCAACTGGACTTTTTGGTTTTTTCTTTGAAGATGTTTCGCTTCTCATTCAAGAAGCTTCTCAGAAGCTTCTTCTTCTTAGAAGCTCCTCCTCCTGCTCCTCCTCCTCCTCTTCCTCCTCCTCCTGCTCCTCCTCTTCTTCTTCTTGGATGAGAAGTGAAACGTCTTCAAAGAAAAACCAGAAAGTCCAGTTGCTTCTTGAAAAAGCAGCTTTGGGACAATGGAATGAACACTTTCCCTATAGTTTTCCTGTAGAAAACCATCTTTTCTGACAAATTGATTGAACAGAAACCCCAGATCCTGGTTCGATAGAGCTCAGGTGAAATGGTCCTGTGGTTCCAAATGTGTCCACGGATGGAAAATGATGTCCATTCAACGTGGCTGGAACTGAGGTCGTAGAGAGAGAGAGCTCAACTCTCCTCTTCAAACTGGTGCTACTTACACGAGATACATATGTGTGCATCTAACACACACACACACACACACACACACACACACACATACACACTAGCTTCCAGAGTACACAACTTCCTAGAATGTTCTTGGAAGCCCGTTTGTGGATTCGGTCTACAGCTAGTGTGATTCCAAAGTCAGCCAAGAATTGTTGTGTCTTGCCCGCCCTCAGAGCAGCCGGGGCCTTCTTATCTGCTCCCGAACACGGAGGAATGTATGCCTCCCGGCCCCAGTCCTGGCTCCATGCCCAGACAAACTGCAGAAGAAGGAGCACCTCCCGGCCCCAGCCCTGACTCCATGCCCAGGCAAACGGAGCAGCTAGACCCCTCCCCCTCCTCCACACCATGTGAGCCTGAGGAGGGTTTATTACCAACAGCTGATTGGAGTAATCCTCGCATCAGAAGATTGGAGAGGCGGAGGCAACAGAAGGAAGGGAGGGGCAGGCCTTAATGAGTGCTGAGTCATGGAGCCACACCCCATGGCCTATATAAAGGATCTGCTTTCTGGCAGTCTCTGAGTCAGGCAAAGTCGAACTTATCTTGCTGAAGTCACTTACTGGTCTCCTGCCTGCTCTGAGGACTTTGCTAGGACTTTGGGCAGAGCTGCAGAGGCAAGCCTGATTCGGATTTCCCTGACCCGGCCGTCAGCGGAGGAGTGGGACACGACAAGAATTGTGGAGACCTTGGTGCTCTCTGAGCTTGGTTGTTTTCTTGCAGACATTTTGTTACCCAGCTAAGTAACTTCTTCGTGCCCTGAAAATATTACCTAACCGGATAATGAAACATCTGCAAGCAAACAACCAAACACAGAGAGCACCAAGGACTCTACAATTCAATCCTGAGCTACAAAGACTCTCTTTTATTCAACAAGAATTTGGTGTATTGCAGATCCATTTTTTCCCACAAGTTGAAGTACCCTTAGTACTCCTTCATGGAATGACCCCCCTCTCAACACAACTTCAAGCGTGCACGTTGTGTGCACGTTGAATTTCCTTTCGGCTGAATTCCTTCGGTGGCCTTCGTAGGTATCTGTAAAGAATGAACAAGCCTATTTCTAGGGCAACCAAAACACCCTCGCAACAAGAAATTAATTGCCAAGAATGGTTAATATGACAGGAGACTACATAAAACCCTATTATATTTCTTTGTGATTCTATTCAGTAGTGTATACTATTGCTGCATTCAAAGGCCAGGGCGATCTCCCGGGGTAAATTGCTACATTAGTTTGACATTTCTGGCTCCAATTAACCTTACATTTGAGCTATTTTCTGAGAGATATTTTTTTTCCTTCCCTCGTCTGAATTTGTGAGAAGGTTAGACGTTCACCCTCCCGATGCCGTTACAATTGTTGATATACAAGCTCACGGATAAGCTGCAAAGATCTTTCTCTACTCACCCCAGGTAAACGCGATAAATCTTGTATAAAATGGAGTTGGAGCTATCGGATTATGCACAGGTGGAGACGTGGTGGAAACATCAGCCGCGCATTTCGACCTCCGCTGCAACTCCCTTGTAACACTGCAGGCAACTCAACCCGGGGAGAAGTTGCAGGAATTGGGTATGTCTAGTTTAAAGAAAAGAAGGACTGGTGGTGACATGATAGCAGGATAGGTAGGGTAGGGTAGGGAGAATAGAAAGAACAGAACAGAACAGAACAGAACAGACATAGACTAGACTAGACTAGACTAGACTAGACTAGACTAGACTAGACTAGACTAGACTAGACTAGACTAGACTAGACTAAAATAGAATAGAATAGAATAGAATAGAATAGAATAGAATAGAATAGAATATAGACATAGACATAGACATAGATATAGATATAGGCATAGACTAGACTAGACTAGACTAGACTAGACTAGACTAGAATATAGACATAGACATAGACATAGATATACACTAGACTAGACTAGACTAGAATAGACTAGACTAAACTAGGAGTTGGAAGGGACCTTCGAGGTCTTCTAGTCCAACCCCCTGCCTAGGCAGGAAACTCTACACCACTTCAGACAAAGGGTTATCCAATATCTTCTTAAAAACTTCCAGTGTTGGAGGATTCACGACTTCTGAAGGCAAGCAATTCCACTGCTTAATTGTTCTCGTTGTCAGGAAATTTCTCCTTAGTTCTAGGTTGCTTCTTTCCTTGATGAGTTTCCACCCATTGCTTCTTGACCTGCCCTCAGGTGCTTTGGAGAATAGCTTGACTCTCTCTTTTTTGTGGCAGCCCCTGAGACTTTGTCTTGGCTTCATATGCTTCGGAGGGGGTCAACCTAGTCTCCAAAGCACCTGAAAGCAAGACACAAAGCAATAGATGGAAACTAATCAAGGGGAGAAGCAACCTGGAATTAAGGAGAAACTTCCTAACAGAGAGAACAATTAACCAGTGGAACAGCTTGCCTCCAGAAGTTGTGGATGTCCCATCACTGGAGTTTTTAAAGAAGAGACTGGAATATTGGGGAAAAATATGGGAGAAAAACTATAAATTAATGATGTCAGCATCACATAAGAGAAACACCTATAAAATGTTTTATTGTTGGCATTTACCACCGGCAAGGTTGTATGCCAATAGATCGCCACCGGCCAAAATGTATGCCAATAGATCGCCAACGTGTTGGAGATGCAACCACCAACAAGGGACATTTTATCACATGTGGTGGGCCTGCCCAAAAGCCCAGAAATATTGGATGGAAATTAAAAAATGGTTAGAAGAAATTACAGAACAAAAAATTGTGATGAAACCAGAGCTGTTCTTATTGGGTATTATAAAAGGAAATATAAGTAAAAGGACTCAATATACTTCATATTATAATGGCAGCAACAATTATATTTGCCCAGAATTGGAAATAGGAAAAACATGCCATCAAATGCAATGATAATTTAAAAAAAAGTCCTCGATTGTGCAGAAATGGATAAATTAACTATGGAGTTAAAAGATAGAGAGAAATCAGAATATTACAAAAGTTGGCATATGTGGTATCAATGGCTTGAAATGAGATGTAAAATGAATGCATAAAGATTATATAGAAAGTACATTAAATTGAAAATTGTATATATTTATGAATATGTTGTTAAAGGGTAAAAGGAATACGTAAATACATATACATATACATACATACATACATACACATACACAATAATATATGAAGAATATGTTAAATTGAAGTTAATGAAGAACAAATGTAGAATATAGCAAAAGATCTTATATACTTAAAAGTGTACATAATGTATAAAATGATAGGCCACAACTTGGATTTATGAAAGTTGAATTGTTACCGATAGCTGAAAGTTGTAAAAGTGGAAATGTGCTTTTAAAACTAAAAAAGATTAAATAAAGACTATTTTTTTTTAAAAAAAGAAGATACTAGACAGACAGCTGTCTGAAATGATACAGAGTCTCCTGCTTGAGCAGGGGGTTGGACTAGAAGACCTCCAAGGTCCCTTCCAGCTGTGTTATTGTTATTTTTGCAACTGCAGCTAAATCTATTTTGCTACACAGCCGTCACATGCTTTGTTCTTTCCAAACCCCTACGTAATATCTTAATCTGTTAACTCCTGCTTAAAGTTGTTAACTCTTCTGTTTTCCATAAAGGCATCTCGATCTATTCTATATTATTGGATACGAATGGCTGCCACTGAAAACACTTTGTAACATCCTAGGCAATTTATGTAGGAATTAGTCTTACAACGCAGAACATTGCATGCCCACTAAAGCAGGAATGACAGATGGGGGGGGGGAAACCTGTCAATTTCGATTTCTTCCCATGTCTCCATTTGGTAAGTATTTTAAGTTTAACGTTGCTGCCATTCAACTGTGGGCCTTATATTTAAACACTGATATACGTTCCAATCTCTGCATTTTTGTGCAATTTTGCCTATGGGCCCTATTTTTCCAGACAAACCTCGCAAATATATAATGCATTTCTTAAAACGTATTTTGAATCGATGTCTGCATTTTTTTATATAAGACCTTTATTATAAATCATGGGAAAGATTATTGGCAAACCTCCTTATTCAATCCACAGAAAATTTATTTATTTATTTAAAACACTCAGGTCGCTATTATATCCAATTCTTGGCAGCCACCAATCAAAAATTAAGATGGTTATCAATAAAAAAACCAAATAGTGTACTATATATCTGTTGTAACCACTTGAATCTGGGAGTAAGGAATATCTAGTTCATATATCATGTTTAGATTTTATATTATTAAATTGATTTATGGGTTTTTAGATTTTTTTGTAAATTTTAGAGGGAATATTTTTATCTATAAGTAGCCAAATTAAATAGGTTTTTTAAGGATTGTTTTTAGTTTTGTATTGTTGTTTTCTTTCTGTATTTTATTTGTGGCTGTAAATAAACCCTGAGTCCTTTGGGAGAAGGGCGGTCTATAAATAAAAATATTATTATTATTATTATTATTATTATTATTATTATTATTATTATTATTATTATTATTATTATTATTATTATATGATAGTTTCATGGTTTTTTTTGACCCAATATGGAAGTCTCAAAGGTGCTTTTTAAAGAGGCAACTGGACTTACTTGTTTTGTCGTTGTTTTAAGACGTTTCGCTTCTCATCCAAGAAGCTTCTTCAGCTCTGATTGGATGGTGGGGAAGGAAAACAAAAGAAGTCCAGTTACCTCTTGAGGCAACCTTTGGGACAACCATGACCTGGATCAGGGGTCTCCAACCTTGGCCACTTTAAGACTTGCTGGCTGGGGGATTCTGGGAGTTGAAGTCCACAAGTCTTAAAGTGGCCAAGGTTGGAGACCCCTGACTTGGATGACCTTCGAATGGTGTGGGAATATGAATGGATTTCCAGAAACAATTGCAGACTACAGGAACCATTTGCGTTTTAGTTTTGAGATACAGACAATGCAGACTCATCCCCAACAACCCGCGCCTGGGTTCAACAGGGAAGGGACACAGGACCTGCAGAAAGCACAGCTCCACAAGACAGTCCCTTTCAGCGTTTTCCACAAAGGCTCCACACGCATTTGACCCTGAGGACACAGACAAACCTCCAAGTGGCCTCAACGACCCTCTAAAAAGATGCAAAGGACCAGCTGTCTGCAAGGAGTATCAATCCTTCCGTTCCCCACCATCATCCAGCCAGAGCTAAAGAAGCTTCTTGGGTGAGAAGCGAAACGTCTTCGAAGAAAAATCAGAAAGTCCCAGTTGCCTCTTGAAAAAAGCACCTTTGGGACAACCAGGATCTGGATGACTGAGAATCCCCATACATCCAAAATGGAAGTAGATCACCTTATGAGGATATTTCTCTCTCTCTTCCTTCCTTTCTTTCTTTCTTTTTCTTTCTTTTTCTTTTTTTTCTTTCTTTTCTCTCCCTTCCTTCTTTTGTTTTCTTCTCCCTCCCTCTTTCCTTTCCTTTTCTCTTCCCTTTACTTTCTTCTCTCTCTCTTTCTTTCTTTCTTTCTCATTCATTCATTCATTCATTCATTCTTTTTCTTCCCACTCTAGCCTACAGTCCTGGGTGTCGAATAAAACAGCTGGTACTACTATTGCTATTGCTATGACAGTTGGACTGTCCCAGGGTCACGTGATCACCATTTACAACCTTCCCAGCTGGCTTCCAACAAGCAACCTGCCCCTATCTATTCTCTGCCTCCCGAGTCCCAGCTGATCGGGAGGAAATGGGGATTTTGCAGTAACTTTCCCCTAGAGTGGGAAAGAAATGGAAATTTTACAGTAGCCATCCCCTGCCATGCCACACCCACCATGCCATGCCATGCCACACCCACCATGCCATGCCATGCCATGCCACGCCCACCAAGCCACGCCACGCCCACCAAGCCATGCCACGCCCACCAAGCCACACCACGCCCACCACGCCACGCCACGCCCACCAAGCCATGACCACAGAACCAGTAGTACAAAAATTTGAATCCCACCACCACTGGTGTCATGTCCACCTTTGATCGCCAGGTGCTGCGCCGAAGCTACAAAAATAAAGACAGTGCAGAGCACAAAATTGCTTCATTTAATATGCTTAAGACGTGATTAATATACTTTGCGAGGATCAAAAAAGAAAACACATTCTCCAGAGCAGAGAGAGAAAAAGTTCAGGGCCTCTATATTGGGGGGGGGGCAGGGAGGAAATTAAATAAATTCAAATAAAGTGCAAGAGCACCACCCTGTGGCCAAGATTAAAAGGTTCATCCTTTTCCTTCACCTTTAAAAAGCAGGAGCAGAGTTTTCAGAATAAGGAATCTTTTCAAGCTAATGAATGGGGTGAGTTTTGCCTGATTTAGATCACCTGAAATGAATACCATCTCCAAAGCTTTTCCTCATAATGCAATTAATGATTTGCCACCCTATCGTGCCAAGGATTGAGGTTCCCCAAATCTTTTTAGTTTTGATTTTCAAAATAACTTCAGCACGAGATGGTTCTCCTCCTAATCTATGCTGAGCCAAGCCTGCCATTTTTTATAGTTCCTTCCTAATACGTTCTAGAATAGAATAGAATAGAATAGAATAGAATAGAATAGAATAGAATAGAATAGAATTCTTTATAGGCCAAGTGTGATTGGACACACAAGGAATTTGTCTTGGTGCATATGCTCTCAGTGTACATAAAAGAAAAGATACATTCATCAAGAATCATAAGGTACAACACAGAATAGAATAGAATAGAATAGAATAGAATAGAATAGAATAGAATAGAATAGAATAGAATAGGATAGAATGAATTCTTTATTGGCCAAGTGTGATTGGACACACAAGGAATTTGTCTTGGTGCATATGCTCTCAGTGTACATAAAAGAAAAGATACCTTCATCAAGAATCATAAGGTACAACACAGAATAGAATAGAATAGAATAGAATAGAATAGAATAGAATAGAATAGAATGAATTTTTTATTGGCCAAGTGTGATTGGACACACAAGGAATTTGTCTTGGTGCATAAGCTCTCAGTGTACATAAAAGAAAAGATACCTTCATCAAGGTACAACACTTACAACACTTAATGATAGTCATAGGGTACAATTAAGCAATCAGGAAACAATCAATTACAGAATAAATTATAAGGATACAAGCAACAAAGTTAGTCATACAGTCATAAGTGGAAGGAGATGGGTGATGGGAATGATGAGAAGATTAATAGTAGTGCAGATTTAGTAAATAGTTTGACAATGTTGAGGGAATTATTTCTTTAGCAGAGTGATGGCATTCGGGGAAAAACTGTTCTTGTGTGTAATTGTTCTGGTGTGCAGTGCTCTATAGCGTTGTTTTGAGGGTAGGAGTTGAAACAGTTTATGTCCAGGATGTGAGGGATCTATAAATATTTTCACAGCCCTCTTTTTGACTCATGCAGTATACAGGTCCTCAATGGAAGGCAGGTTGGTAGCCATTGTTTTTTCTGCAGTTCTAATGATCCTCTGAAGTTTGTGTCTGTCTTGTTGGGTTGCAGAACCAAGCCAGACAGTTATAGAGGTGCAAATGACGGACTCAATAATTCCTCTGTAGAACTGGATCAGCAGCTCCTTGGGCAGTTTGAGCTTTCTGAGTTGGCGCACAAAGAACATTCTTTGTTGTGCTTTTTTGATGACGTTTTTGAAGTTAGCTGTCCATTTTAGGTTAATTATCCTTCTAGTGGCTTATTTTACTTTAAATTATTAGACTAAATGGCACTGACAATGTTTGTACTCGTGCTGTTTGGCTGATTAACAGACCTAATGAACGTTACAAGCCATGCTAGCTCAGTTTAGAAGACCATGAATTACAAAGATTTCACAACGTTGAATTCCAGATACCTTTGCATTCTTTTTTTCCCCTTTTTCCTTTTTACAGATAAAAGCTCACTAATCCACTGTCCCTTGTTCCCCAGATCAGAAGTGTTAATTCTTCCTACAAAGTACTGTACAAAGTTAGCACCCACCCGTCCTAGAAGAATGAAATACAGTAGCGGCCAAAATTGTTGAAACCTTTGGGAAAAGTGTATTTTCTAAAACTAGCTAATAACATCACTTTTTGGGGGGAATAGTACCATCAAATTATATATCAATGGAAAGATAATTTAATCAAGAATGTAATGCAATAACTTTTATGAAGGATTTGCTATTAGAATAGCACTTACAGTATAAAGAAGAAAAGTGAAACACATAGAAAAAACAAAAGATACAAAAATGATCACCATGGAAAAAATGAGATATACAAAAATTATCACGTCAGTTAATCCTTAGTTGGGTAACGTTTAGCATGAATGACGGCCTTACATCTTCCCATGGAGTGAACCAAGTCTTTTAGTTCTGCAGCTGTTCTAATGTGAAACCAAGATTGAATGATGGCTTCTATTAACTGGGTTTTATTGCTGGGTTGCTTCTGACTAACAAGTTTCTTTAGTTGGCTCCATAGATTTTCAATTGGATGAAGGTCTGGGCTATTCCCAGGCCATTCTAGCAGTGGAATAGGATTATCTTGAAACTCCAAAATAGTGTTATTAGCCATCAAACCTCAAAAATACACTTTTCCCAAAAGGTTTCCACAATTCTGGTCACTACTGTATTTTAGGAAATATTTAAAAGACAGAATATTATATTTCCCCTAAAAGAGAAATAGAAATCTTAAGGGAGATAGAAACCCAGAGCTTCAGCTCCTTGCCCCCAGCAGATATTTGATGCACATTGAGCAGGATTTCCTTTTTTCTAGAGAATGTAAATTGCACGGCAGAGCTGATCATTAGAAATACCAGTTCGCTTGAACTGGTAGCATTTTTTTTTTACTACCAGTTTGCCTGAACCGGTAGCATTTATTACTACTGGTTCAGGTGAACTGGTCCGAACCGGTTGTCGAGCCTCGTCCGCCGCATCCGCTGCTCAACACAAAAAATTACGGATAGACGAAGAACGGCATGTTAGGGAATGGGTGGAGCCAGACATACCTGATGCAAAGGGGGATTCACGGGTGACAGGAGACACCGATACTTGGAGGTATGAGTGGTGACGGTGGCACAAAGGGTCTGGGATCGGGGCCGGAGCTGCTATTCAGATGCTGCCTGATGACAGAACAGGGAGGAATGGGAGCGGCTCGTGTGATCTATGCCACTAACCAGCTGAGCTGATTCACCGGGAACTCGGATAATTGGAGAGAAGTGGCTACGCCTTGAAAACGGGCGCTGAGAGGCGGAAGCTCTCAGCACCAACTTTAAAGTTGACAGACTCTGTTTGACTTGTAGACAGCTTGTAGCAACATTAAACCAAAGTTTCACGACTATCCAGAGTTCGCTGAAACATTCATTTGGCTCAGCACAGGTGTGGCCAGGCAAGCCGAGACCGGTAGCATTTCACCCCTGCCCCATTGGGCCCTCAAACTATCTGGCAGAGTCGGGTCTCCAGGCTCCTGCAGGTCAGAAGGATGGGGTACGATGTTCCAAAGGGTAGGAGCCACAGCAGAGGACCTTCTCCTGGATCCCGCCAGCCAGAATTCCTTGCCTGACGGGGACTATAGCAGGCCTCCTCTGCCAGTGCAGGCCCAGTGGGAGGATAATTCATTTAAGCTATTTGGAAAATTTATATAGCTGCCTACTCGCTCCCAGCAACTCTAGGCAGCTTACAAACAATAAAACACAGAAGTATAGAAAAAGAAAGTAAAAGTAAAAAATAACCACCCATCCCCCAACGACCACATATATTTATTTATTGATTGATTGATTGATTGATTGATTGATTGATTGATTGATTTATTAAATTTTTATACCGCCCTTCTCCCAAGGGACTCAGGGCGGTGTACAGCCAAAAGATAAAAAACATAAAAAATATACAATTAAAACAACAATTTAAGACCGAGCATATTAGAAAAATGGCCAATTAAAAGATTTAAAATTTAAAATTACAAACCCTAAAATAATAAAACCCTGGTTAAAAGATTTAAAAATATTTAAAAAATATTAAGCCAGTCCCACTTGAATAAATAAATGCGTTTTCAGCTCACGGCGAAAGGTCCGAAGGTCAGGCAATTGACGCAATCCAGGGGGAAGTTCGTTCCAGAGCGTAGGAGCTCCCACAGAGAAGGCCCTACCCCTGGGGGCCGCCAGCCGACATTGTTTGGCGGACGGCACCCTGAGAAGACCCTCTCTGTGTGAGCGTACGGGTCGGTGGGAGGCATGAGGTAACAGCAGGCGGTCCCGTAAGTACCCGGGCCCTAAGCCATGGAGCGCTTTGAAGGTGGTAACCAATATAGTCAAACAAGCCACTTGATGGGCTCCTTCCCAACTCTGGTTTCCCCAGGCCTGCTGGCAAAATCAGAGCCTTACAAAAGAATGTAAAATGGGAGCCAGCCTAATTTCAGAAGGGGTAATTTTTCAAAGAGAGGGAGCCACCAAGGAGAAGGCCCTTCTTCTGGATCCCGCCAGATGTACCTCCTTAGGTGATGGGCCCACAACATTCCTTACCTATCAGCTCTAGTGGGCTTCAGGGTTCCAAGCAACACCCCCAATGAAAAAAGACTCCGAGGCTTGAGTTTCCTCAAAGTTTCCTTTTATTAGGCATGTCATATGGGCACATCTGGGAAAACCCGAATCTGAAAGCTTCCAGGTTTTCCCCACACAAAAGAAAGTCCAAGTCCCTGCCCAATACCCACATGTCCATCTCACAGTCCAATCAATGCACCGTCCCAACTGGAGATGCCTCCCAGTCATGCCATTCCAGGTGCAGGGCAAGACGTCCTTGACTCTCTGAGAAAGGAATGTTATTATGGCTAGATATCCCTGCAACTCTATGCAATCCCCCCTCCCAATTCCCCACAGCACTGAGTGTGGCAGCCCTGAAGAGCCAAAGAAAAAGATGGCCTCCAGGGCTGACAATGAGTAGGGTACACTCAGGGTTGAAATCCAGCAGGTTCTGACAGGTTCTGCAGAACCGGTAGCGGAAATTTTGAGCAGTTCGGAGAACCAGCAGTGGAAATATTGAGTACTTTGGAGAACCGGCAAATACCACCTCTGGCTGGCCTCAAAGTGGGGTGGGAATGGAGATTTTGCAATATCCTTCCCCCAGGAATGGGGAGGGAATGGGGATTTTGCAGTATCCCTCCCCTGGTGTGGGGTGGGATTGGAGATTTTTGCAGAATCCTTCCCCTGCCACACCCACTAAGCCACGCCCACAGAACCGGTAGTAAAAAAAAATTGGACTTCACCACTGGGTACGGTGGATGTGACTAGTAAAAGGGGTCCCTCAGATAACCCTATCTCAAGCCATGAAGGGCTTTAATGGTGTGATGTCCCGGGACAAAGCACAAAGGCCACACAGCTGGCTGAAAGTTCAAACCCCCCTTGAACGCTCCAAATTTCCCCAAACGCTCCCACGTTCTTGGCAAGTTCCAGAGCAAAGTGTGCGTGCATACACACACACACGGCAGCCTCTGGCTGCGTGCAGTCCAGCAAAAGAAAGGAACAGGGAAATGAGTCCACGAAGCAAGGAAGAAGCAAGCAGTCCTGCAAACTCCAAATGTCTTCAACAGCACACAAAACTCTACAAGTCCAGCATTTGTTCCCGACAAATGCCCCTCCCCACAGCATCTCCTTAAATCTCAGTCCCCAGGTGTGCCTTGTGAAGAGGGGGCGGGGCACTCTCCTCCCCAGTTGTTCGGTTGGTTTGCACTGTTTCTGCCTTCTCTCCACTCTCCGTGCTCGGGGATCAGGAGGGGGCGGTCCTTGCCCATTGCCTGAGCTCCATTGCTCCTCGTTTCTACTGCCTTCCCTCTGTTGGTCGTCCTGGCCCCGTTCCTCCCTGCTAACAAGCCGTCCCAATCCTGAGGGGTCCTGGGCTGCCTCGGCCTGCTCCTCCCCACATTCAACCAAAGCCAACAAAGCCACCCACTCAATCTCCATCTGCTCCAGCTCCAGCTCATCCTCCTCTGCAGATTCAGGGTCTGACGGGGGCATGACAAAAAGTGACAACCAGCACCTTGAATTGTACCTGATGGATTTTGAACCAGGTGAAGCTTCTGGATGCTTTTCAAGGGCAGCCCCATGTCGAGCGTGTTGTAGTAGTCAAGATGGGAGGTGATTAGGACAGAAATGATCTTATGGACATCATAAGAAAAATGCAATGCATGTGTAACATTTCCCAATATGAACATTGTCTCATTGATGCTTTATAATGGCTCTGTTAAACAGGTCATTTTAATGGAACCTGTGTCACAACAGCAAGGCGTAGAAAAATGTAGAGCAGTGATTTTCAAGGATCACTCAAGATATGTGGACTTCGACTCCCAGAATTCCTCACCTAGACTGGCTGGGGAATTCTGGGAGTTGAAGTCCACATATCTTGAGTGATTCTTGAGAATCACTGCTCTACATTTTTCTACGCCTTGCTGCTGTGACACTCAATCACTGGGGAACTCTGGGAGTTGAACTCCACATCTCTTCAAATTGCCAAAGTGGAAAAACACTGGACAGAGTCACCTAAATATTTCAATCGATGAAGAAATATTCACTAGAGATTTCCTAACTTGCTACCTGATCCTCAGATTTTGCGTGTTTTCTCTTACTTCTGCCGTTTACAGAAATTAGGACATTGTCCTCAAGTGCTTCGCGACACTGTCTTCAGCTGGTTCTTCTCTGCTCGTTCTTTTCTTCAATTTTTTTGCTTCTTCAGCTTTCAACTGAACTTGAAGTTCATCGCTCTGAGAAGGAAGGCCTGGGACCCCTCTACGGTCACCCAGATGTGCCGTGGGTTGGTCTGGCGGTGCTCCAAGATGTGGGATACAGCCAGGACTCTTAAAATAGAAACAGAATAACAAGCAGAATAACGAGCAGAACAACTAACAGAAAAACCAACAAAATAACATAGTAGGAAGTGACCTGGTGTCAAACTCAAGGCCTGAGGGCTGGATACGGCCCGCAGGGTGCTTAGATCTGGCCCATGGGGCCGCTCTAGAAACTGGCTCGCGTTGTTTCTGCGAGCAAAAATGGAGCTCAGGAAGGAGCTCCATTTTTGCTGTCAGAGAGTTGCAGGAGGCTGTCACAGCCGAAAATGGAGTAAGATAAGAGTAGGAATAGGAATAGGAATAGGAATAGGAATAGGAGTAGGAGTAGGAGTAGGAGTAGGAATAGGAATAGGAATAGGAATAGGATATGGAAGGGACCTTGGAGGTCTTCCAGGCCAACCCCCTGCTTAGTCTACCATGAGCTGACTCTGCCCACTGCCAGGAGTTCGACCCTGACCAGCTCAAGGTTAACTCAGCCTTTCATCCTTCCGAGGTGGGTAAAATGAGGACCCAGATTGTTGGGGGGAACTAAGCGGTCTGGAACCCGCTTAGAGAGGGCTGTAAAAGCACTGTGAAGCGGTATATAAGTCTAAGTGCTATTGATATTGCTAATATAAAGAGAAATTTAGCCAAAACTACTTTGTTATATTATTACTATTGTTACCAATAACCTGTGTTAATATTCTTTACTGTCTTTTCTTTGTTTTTTCTTTTGTAAGCGGCATACCCTGACAATACACTGTGTTCAAAATGTTTATGAATTAAAAAAAATATGAAGCACACAGATTACACAGGCACCAATTTTATCAGCTCACTGTATTTATCCGTCCATCCTCAGCTTCACCATCTTGACCCTTTGGCATGGGAGAACTTCGGTCCGCATCTGGAAGAGACATTCCTTGTCAGTAGCTCTGGGAAGGCGCCTCGTAACGTTGAACAGTTGCTAACAACTGTTCAGAATTACCTGCTCAAGACTTCAATCCAGGGGTGAAATGCTCCCGGTTTGGCCTGGATCACCCGATCTGGCAGCGGGTGGTTCGGAGAACCAGTAGCAAAAATCCCTGCCCCACCCCCATACCCAGCTGAGCCGCACAATTATCAAAGGTTTTTTTTTTTTAACTTTTAAAAGCATTTTAAAAGTAAAAAAAAAAGCCTCTGATGATCGCGCAGCTCAGCTGGGATCGTCAGAACCTTTTAAAAGCATTTTTTCTACAACCTCTTTGGCCAAAGAGGTTGTAAAAAAATGCTTTTAAAAGGTTCTGGTGATCAGGCAACTCAGCTGGAATCGTCAGAACCCTTTAAAAGCCTTTAAAAGGCTCCTCTGGCGATCCCAGCTGAGTTGCGTGATCATCAGAGGCTTTTAAAAGCATTTTTTTACAACCTCTTCAGCTGTAGAGGTTGTAGAAAAAATGCTTTTAAAAGTAAAAAAAAAAAAAGTTGGCCATGCCCACCCAGTCACATTACACCCCCCCCCATCAAGCCACTCCCACAGAACCGGTAGTAACAAATTTTACATTTCACCCCTGCTTCAATCCCTGCCAAAGTGCAACACTCACTGCAACAAGAAAATCCGGATTCTAAATCAAGTCATTTAGGATAAAAATCAATGTTTTTTTTAAAAAAAAATTAAAAAATCAGATTTTTAAAATTTAAATCGGATTTTTTTTTATTTTTATCCAATTTATTTTAATGAAATGCTTTTGGAATAAAAAAATCTATCTAAAGATAGTTTTCTATTTAAGATATATTAATAATTTAGTTTATTCAGCATGAAATGGAGCTTAGTTATGTATCAGGAGCAGTAGTGGGTTTCAAAATTTTTTACTACCGGTTCTGTGGGAGGGGTTTGGTGGGCGTGGCATGGCTTGGTGGGCGGGGCATGGGAAAGATACTGTAAAATCTCCATTCCCTCCCCAATCCAGGGGAAGGTTACTGCAAAATCCCCATTTCCTCCCGATCAGCTGGGACTCGGGAGGCAGAGAATAGATGGGGGTGGGGCCAGTCAGAATTTTTACTGCCGGTTCTCAGAACTACTCAAAATTTCTGTTACCGGTTCTCCAGAACTGGTCAGAACCTGCTGAAACCCACCTCTGATCAGGAGGTTGTATATTCTGCAATATTGGGACTGTTGGTGAGTCAACAGCGGATCAGAGGAGGAGCCGCTGCGGGATAGAGATGCTCTTTAAAAATTATGATTTAAATCGAGTTGATTTATATCAAGCCTTTTTACTAGGGATTTAAATCGTGATTTAAATCGACTTGATTTAAATCTAGTCCACCCTCTTTAGGATTTGCAAGCTGCAAATATTTCTCCTGGCCAGCTGTAGACATCTGCCACTAGATGACACTAGTGGTGCAACATACAATCCTGCACTGGCGTTAAGGGTGGGGAAGGGGAAGGTTTTGAGACAGCATACAGAATATTGTTTCCATCCCATAATATGCAGTCAGAATGGCTTGGGCATGGAGATGTGGTTGCACTGATCTCCTCTGAGACACAAAGCAGCTATCTTTTTGGTTTCCCTTGAAAAATTTTATTAAGCTTCAGCAAAAGAGAAAATAAAAAGGATTAAGCTTCAGCAAAAAAATAAAATTAAAAAAAGCAGAGAGGAAGTAGGAAGAGCAGATTTCTAGTTCCCTGGAAGTATCTAACAAGTTAACTACTGATTTGGCCATCATATGAGTTTTGTGCATGCACGAGTGCCTTTTTAATCTGTTCCCTTGTATTATTTCGCTGTTACTTTTTTTTTTAATGGGTTTCTTGTTTCAACAGCAAGTGATTTTGTCAGAAGGCAAAAAAAAAGTGAAACGGTAAAAGACTTACAATAAAATAAATGCAGATCAAAATGGGAAGGATCTAGGGCACGGGTGGGCCACTAAGGCCCCCTTTGTAACTTGTGGACTTCAATTCCCAGAATTCCTGAGCGATTCAGGTTTAGGAATTCTGGGAGTTGAATGCTGGCTCACCAATTCTGGGAGTTGAAGTCCAGAGGTCATAAAGGTATCATAGTTGCTCACCTCTGGATCTAAAGAAATCCCACAGGAAATAACGCTGGGAAATCTACTGATTATTTGTGATAGGTAACAACAACAGAATGAGCTGGATATCTCGGAAAGATATCAGACTCAAGACAACCTGTGATAAAATAAATTAATCATAGAGAGGGCCCAGTTGGGTACCGTGATTAAAAGCAGGAGCTATATTTGCCAAGACTGACTCTAAAAACAGGCAATACTTGCGTCCAGTAACAAAGAGCATTTGGGAAGTTTGCAAGGCAAGTAGTCCTCGCAGTTGCGACAGTGACAAAAAAAGTAACTTTGCAACCCATCTTCACGTTTGGGAGCTTCGCAGGTCTGTAAAGCAAAGGAAAACTGAAGTTTGATCAAAAGCACAGGTGCTGTTTCGCATAGCAATTGCTTTGCTTACTAACCAAATGGCCGTTCCCAGTTGGGATCACTCAGCAGTGAACTACATTCACACTGACTCTTACATAGATGTTTTTACAGACTTGGGAAGGTAGTAAATGCAAGGACTGGTCGCTAAAGTTACTTTTTTTTAATCACCGTCGTCGCTCCGAGCAATCACTAAACAAGGCAGTCGCTAAGCGAGGAGTATTGTGTGGCAAAGATCATCTTAGCCATACAAAGTTAAGTTTTTCAAGGTTCTCCATTAGTTTTATGCTGTAAAAGTATGTCAGGGAAAAAAAACACCAGTTAAGTTTGAAACTTGGGACTTGAAGTTAAATATTGCATTTGTGGGATGCTGATTCTGAAGAGAATCAGATACAGCAGCTACTGCAGTGCAAAACACATCTGCCAAAATTTCCTAAAAAAGTGATTTATTGCTCAAATATTCTCAAGAGGCCCTCTGCCATTTTTACACTCAGTTGTGAAGGATATAAATGAACAGGTGTATGGAATATCGCCGTTCTTCCACTCACTTGGTCCAAGCTGGATTTTTAGCCAGATGTTAACGCGCTGGGTCCAGTCCCCGGGTGCTTCCACTTCCCACAGCCGAGGCTGCTGTTTTGGGTAAGTCTCCAAGAACTTTTGACAAACTAAATAGGGAAGAAAGACAAAGAACGCAAGAAGTAATGATGTACAGTCCTACCTCGGTATTCAACTGCTTCACAACTGGTCAAATTCGGTATTCGACACATTTTGAAGCAGAAATCTCGTCCTGGCACTCGTCTTTCTCCTGGAAGTTGACGTGCAAGGAAGAACATAGCTGTGCCAAGGTTCCAAGTAATACATCCCCTTCAATGAGAACTCCGAGGCAGGCAAAGTCCTTGAAGAACATTTTATGGGGACATATCAAATTGGCACAGACTTGGTAGAAAACCAGCTCTAAGTTTCCGCCGGTTTTACACCCAATTAAAAATAAAACATTGTCACTTCCCCCCAGAGTCTCCAGTCACATGGTCCAATCAGCGCACAGTCCAGTTGCTAGGTGTCCTCAGTCTCCATCTTTCAAACACCTGCACGAAGGGGAAAACCAGGGGTGAAATGCTCCCGGTTTGGACCGGATCGTGTGATCCGGTAGCGATGGGGGCGGGTAGTTCGGAGAACCGGTAGCAAAAATCCCTGCCCACCCCACCCCGCCCATGCCCACCCAATCGCCCGGTCCCCACTTGTCTACTTGCTGCTTCTTTCGGGCTCACTCCTGCCTTGCTTTGCTTCAGCTGCTGCAATCAATGGCATCAGCTAGCAACTGAATCTGCCTGACTGCAATCCATCTCAACACAACTCTGCATTGACGACAGGAAAGGCATCCGGCCAGTTAACACTCAGCTCCATTCGTGTTGCCCAGGCTCCACCCTCCAAGGAATTATGGGGTCATTAAAAGATGATGATGCAAGAAAATTCCCTGGAGGAAGCAATTATGCTTCAAAGTGTTAGCAATAAAAGCAAACCTGAAAAGAACACAAGTGGTTGGACACCATCAAAGCTGACAGCAAACAGAACATAGAACAACTCAAAGAAGTAGTGCAAGATTGGAAGATGTGGAGATACCTGCCCCATAGAATCGTCAAGAGTCAGACACGGACCCAATGGAGAACATCATCATTAATGATGTACAAATTCTTGCTACCTCCAAGACCTGCTCCCTTCCAATCTCTCCACCTGGAGTTATTTCTTGCTTCCTGTTGTGGTCCGTCAGCAGCCTACGGAGCTGGCAACAGAGTCGGACAGCAGTGAGGCTGAGGTGAGGCCAGGGCCATCAGGAAGTGAGGTGCAGACTCCAGAGCTTCCAGAGACTGATAGCAGTGAGGCAGAGGAAGAGGAGGAGCCTGTTCCTAATGCATGCATGAGAAGAGCTGCCAGAAGGCAAGAGCAGCTCAAGCAGAGAGGACAACTCGGGAGTAGGGCCAAGAGATGATTGGCCCCTCCCATAAGAATTAAAACAGACCAGCAATGGCGTTTGGGCTTTGCCGGAAAACAACGTTGTAGCTGCGTCTTCTGCTTCGTCTATTTCTTTGTTTTTGTGGCTTCTGGACAATTGCCGAAAAGGGCCTTTGGAAGTTTGCCTAATTGGACTAAGGTTTGTGAGGTAACTGAGGAATTTGTGTTGGGAGGCATTTGTTTTACTTTGAGTTGAATGACGCTGAGAATGAAGTAATTCCCAGCTGTTCGAATAAAGTTTGTTTTTCCATGGACTGAGTGTCTTACTACCTACTTGGGCCTGGGTCACAACAGTTCCTATCCAAAGGATCACAACAGTCACTTCTGTAGGCCCTCAAAATGGGGACAATACCTCAAAGCCAAAAGGATTAAACGCGCTGGGTGGATCATTCCTTTTTGCAAAGACAAAAATATGCTGCAGTTTATTACAGAGAATCCTCAACTGACGACCACAATTGAGCCCAAAATTTGTGTTAAGTGAGACGTTCCGTCAGTGAGTTTTGCCCCATTTTGCTACTTTTTTCTTTGTTAAGTGAATCGTTGCGTTTGTTAAAATTAGTGACACGGTTGTTAATTGAATCGGGCTCCCCCATTCTGACTTTGCTTGTCAGAAGGTCGCAAAGGGGTATCCCGCCACCCCAGGTTTCCGTGACCGTCATAAATATGAGTCGGTTGCCGAGTGTCCGAATTTAATTCACGGGGCTGCTGGAAATGCTGCAACAGTCCCAAGAGTGAGAAATGGTCATAAGTTACTTTTTTTTTTTTCAGTGCTCTTTGGGGTTCTCTCCTGCTTGAGCAGTGGGTTGGACTAGAAGACCTCCAGGGACCCCTCCCAACTCTATTGTTCTGTTATTCTTCTCGCTGTGTTCCAACAACCGTTTAGGAGAAAACAGCAGGGAGAAATTACCGTTTTCTGTCTGGAATTGACCCTTTAACACCGCGACTTGCATGTTTTATTTCACTTCATTTAATATCTGAGCCAGTGAAGCAGCTTTAAGAATGTGATTTGATGAATGCTGGCCTGGGACTTCTAAGGATTCCTGTGTAACATTTACTAACAACATTTGGAAGCAGTGAAAACTCCTGTCTGGAAAGTTTGATTTATGGCTTCCGGTCAACTCTCAGTTTTTCTTCACACAGCATCTGGGCCTCCCCACTTCTTCAAAAAAAAGGAAAGGAAAAGCCATTTATCGGAGGAGACACTGCACAGCTGTTTATAAGGGGAAGAGCTTCCAACAGTATGACTAATGTCAGAGATTATTCCAACAAACATAAGTTGAGAAAGATTGCATTGAAGACAGCCCTGGGAATTTCCTGTTTTAGGAACGAACAGCCATCTTCATTATCTATCTGCTGCAACTCAAAATGTAGATCCCGACATACAACCGGTTGCTTAGCAACCATTTTGAAGTTATGATTCCCCCCCCCCCCCCGAAAAGGGACTTACAACCTAATTCTGAAGTTTTGGATGCCAGGACGCACCCACCCCCTCCCAGTGGTCAAGTGGCCACATTTCAGACACTCAGCAAACAGCCAAAATGAACAGCTGTTTTGCAACATCCCGCATTGATGGTGGTTAGAATGCAGGATTGCTAGCTAATTCTGCTGACAGCCAGCAGTTCGATCCTGACAGGCTCAGGCTTGACTCAGCCTTCCATGCTTCCGAGGTGGGTAAAAGGAGGACCCAGTTGGTTGGGGGCAAGAGGCTGACTCTGTAAATCGCTTACAGAGGGCTGTAAAAGCACTGTGAAGCAGTATATAAATCTAAGTGCAATTGCATTCTATTCTATTCTACTTTCTGTTTTATTCTATTCTATTCTATATTCTATATTCTATATTCTATATTCTATATTCTATATTCTATATTCTATATTCTATATTCTATATTCTATATTCTATATTCTATATTCTATATTCTATATTCTGCTCTGCTCTGTTCCGCTCCACTCCGCTTTGTTCCGTTCCGTTCCATTCCATTCCATTCCATTCCATTCCATTCCATTCTATTCTATTATTCTATTCTATTCATTCCAATTACCGTATATACTCGAATATAAGCCGATCCGAGTATAAGCCGAGGTCCCCAATTTTACCCCAAAAACTGGGGTAAACTGGGGACTCGAGTATAAGCCGAGGGTGGGAAATGAGGCACCTACCGGTTGGGGAAACCCTCCCTCCCTCAGCTGAGAAGGCTGGCGGCTCCCGCCCGCCTCTCACTGCACCGGCAGGGCTTCCCCGCGCCGTCCGGTAAAATGTGAAAAAAAGAAGAAGAAAAAAACTCGAGTATAAGCCGTATATACTTGAGTATAAGCCGAGGGGCTTAAAAAAAAAAACAACTCGAGTATAAGCCGTATAGACCCGAGTATAAGCCGAGGGGACGTTTTTCAGCACAAAAAACGTGCTGAAAAACTCGGCTTATACTCGAGTATATACGGTATTCCTATTCTATTCTATTCTATTCTATTCTATTCTATTCTATTCTATTCTATTCTATTCTATTCTATTGCCATGGTGGCACAGTAGTTAGAATGGAGTATTGCAGGCTGACTCTGCCCACTGCCAGCAGTTTGATCCTGACAGGCTCAAGGTTGACTCAGCCTTCCATCCTTCCAAGGTTGGTAAAATGAGGACCCAGATGGTTGGGGGGGCAAGAGACTGACTCTGTAAGCTGCTTAGAGAGGGCTGTGAAAGCACTGTGAAGCAGTATATAAGTCTGAGTGCTATTGCAATTGCGTTCTATTCTATTCTATTCTATTCTATTCTATTCTATTCTATTCTATTCTATTCTATCCTATCCTATCCTATCCTATCCTATCCTATCCTATCCTATCTTATCCTATTTTCTGTTCTGCTCTATTCTATTCTATTCTTTCATTAATCTACTCTAGTCTACTGCATGGAGGGGCAGGGGCTAGAATGCAGGAATTGTAGGCTAATTCTGCTGACTGCCAGCAGTTCAACTCTCACCTGCTCAAGCCTGATTCAGCCTTCCATCCTTCTAAGGTCAGTAAAATGAGGACCCAGATTGTTGGGGACAATATGCCGACTCTATAAACTGTTTAGAAAGGACTGTAAAGTACTGTGAAGCGGTATATAGGTGTAGGTGCTACTGCTATTTACGTTGTTTTTGCCAAAAGCTGTTTTTTTTTGGGGGGGGGGTTACTTCTGATTTTCTGCAAAAATGCTCCATAGCTAGCAAACAATGGGCAATCTATTTACGGTCGCAATTCGAGGACTGCCTGTATATTAAGCCCTCCCGCCATCTTCCAATTCTTGGAGTCCAGACTCTGCAATAAATGGCATATCAAGGTTTAAAGAATTCTTCCTCTTCCCAAAAGGTAACCGACTGCTTACAAGGTCACCAGAATATGAGATCATAGGGCTGGAAGGGACCTTGGAGGTCTTCTAGTCCAATCCCGTGCTTAAAGAAGGGGACCTCAGATGTGTCTCTAAACCAATGTTTCTCAAACTCTGACAACCTGACGCTATGAGGACTTCTCATTCCCAGAATTCCACGCTGGGAATTCTGGGACTTGAAGCCCACACATCTTCAAGTTGCCACGGTTGAGAAACAGTGCTCTAAACCAGGGGTCTCCAACCTTGGCAACTTTAAGCCTGGTGGACTTCAACTCCCAGAATTCCCCAGCCAGCTTTGCTCTAAACCTTGAAATTGAGAGTTTTTGTGTGGCAAAAATCATCCTAGCCATACAAAGTTAAGTTTTTCAAGGTTCTCCATTAGTTCTATGCTGTAAAAGTATGTCGGGGGGAAAAAAAACACCAGTTAAGTTTGAAAGTGGGACTTGAAGTTAAATATTGCATTTGTGGGATGCTCCTCTTTAAGGTGTACGCAAGCAAGCAATGTTAGCTTGTTTGCTCTAAAACACGGACATTTTGCCCCTAAATTTTGGTGGATCTTCACAGACAGCAAACGGGATTTGGGAATGGCATAAGAGGTCTGTACGCTGCCTGCAGAGGCTTAGTGCAACTGATTTTGGTCCCCACGCTCCAAAAAAGATGTTGAGACCTTGGAAAAAGTTCAGAGAAGAGCAACTAAGATGATTAAGGGCCTGGAGATTAAACCATAAGAACTGTTGCAGGATTTGGGTTTGGCTCATCTGAAGAAAAGAAGAATTAGGGGTGACATGATAGCAGAGTTCCAATATTTGAGGGGCTGCCACAAAGAAGAGGGGGTCAAGTTATTCTCCAAAGCACCTGAGGGCAGGACAAGAAACAATGGATGGAAACCAATCAAGGAGAGAAGCAACCTAGAATTAAGGAGAAACTTCCTAACAGTGAGGACAATTAACCAGTGGAACAGCTGGCCTCCAGAAATCGTGGAAGCTTCATCACTGGAGGTTTTTCAGAAGACACTAGACAGCCACTTAACTGAAATAGTATAGATTCTCCTGCTTGAGCAGGGGGCTGGACTAGAAGACCTCCAAGGTCCCTTCCGGCGCATTCATTCAAATTCTAACACTCTGGTAAAAAGCTTTCTATCTCGGTTGATTTCTTTCCCAGCTGTTCCTCAAAATGCCAAATATTTATCTTGGGGCTGTTTGCTAGGATCCTTGCCTGCGTGGATTTGTAATCTTTAAAAACTTCTCCTTTTATTGAACCCTCAAAACGTTACCTTTCTCCATTTCAGCCGAAAGAGGACAGCTGAGTCCCAAGGCCTCCTCCGAGGGGAAGGACTGACAAAAGTCCTGAAGCATCTTCATCCCAAGTCCATGTCTTCTAAACTTCTTTCGGACGAACATGGTGTCCAAAACAGGGAGCATGTAACATTGGCTGGTGTGTCCACCACACAAATTTCCTGCAGGCAGAGAACAACACAACCCAGAAAGGGAATTCGTGAACAATGTCTTACTCAACAAATCTCCTACTCACCACTAAAATACATGTTTTGGGGTTCTTTTTCATTTGTTCTTCAAGAGATGTTTTGGGTCATCTCTCGCCGGATTAAAAGTTCTGGAGAACTTAAAAAGAATTTCCTCTCCCCGGAGAACAGGAATCAATGAACAAAAGCTTGGCAGAGGGACATTCCAAATGTGAAATAAGGAGCCATGAGTTACAGTAGTGGCCAAAATTGTGGAAACCTTTTGGGAAAAGTGTACAGTATTTTTTGAGGTTTGATGGCTAATAACACCACTTTTTTTGGGGAGTAGCACCATAAAATTATATATCGGTGGAAAGATGATTTAATCAAGAATGTAATGCAACAAAGTACGTTCAACTATCTGTATTCTATGAAACGTTACAGCCAAATAACCAGAAAAAGGAAGCACAACTTGCTTAGGCTGATATCAGGTAGCTTTCCTTCATCTGATTGTAGCCAATGAGCATGAGGGTTTAGAGAGCCAATCGGGTGTCATCTTGTTTTGGCAATGAGCCAAATAGCCCAGACCTTCACCCAATTGAAAATCTATGGAGCCGACTAAAGAAACTTGTTAGTCAGAAGCGATCCAGCAATGAAACCCAGTTAATAGAAGCCATCATTCAATCTTGGTTTCACATTATAACAGCTGCAGAACTCAAAGACTTGGTTCACTCCATGGGAAGACATTATAAGGCCCTAATTCATGCTAAAGGTTACCCAACTAAGTATTAACTGAAATGGTGATAATTTTTGTATATCTCGTTTTTTCTATGAGTTTCCCTTTTCTTCTTTATACTGTAACTGCTATTCTAATAGCAAATCCTTCATAAAAGTTATTGTATTACATTCTTGATTCAATTACCTTTCCATTGATATATAATTTTAGGGTATTCCTCCCAAAAAAAGTGGTGTTATTAGCTAGTTTTAGAAAATACTCTTTTCCCAAAAGGTTTCCACAATTTTGGCCACTATCGTACAGCCCCTCGTTGAGAGCGTTGTCATGGGTGCTTGTGGCCCCTCTCCCAGAAGCATCACCATGAACTTTAGGGGCACTTTGCACCTGCGCTTGCCCCTCCTACAAAATCATCCACTCTTTCCCCCACTCCCCTGGCTCTGGCTCCAGAAAGGTTGGGGAACTCTGTTCTAACTGAACTCCTTGAATTACAATGCCTGCACAACTGGCTAAAAGAAGCCTCTTGTTTTGGTAGAGTCCTGAGGTCCAGTAGAAGCGAGCTCTCGTTTGCTTCCCTGATCTCATCAGCAGATTATCGGGCTTACTCACTGCCTCGTTCACTGCCCAACCATGAAAAGTATGTGTTTGCAATTACGTTTACAAGGCAGCCCGGCTCTTCAACTGTGCAGGAATTTTGCAGCATAAAGCACTGCTTTGGGTGGGTCTCATTGCTGCCCCGTTACTCATACAGCCGGAACATATGGACAGAGCTAAGAAAAGCATAAGGTCTCCCATGAGTCAAGAAACCCAAGGCAAGTTGGACAGTCTGGCAGTCCAAGAGAAATGTCACACTCTGGCCATGAGATACCCTGCATGTGGGGAAGTTGGCACTGTCTGCGCATGAGGTCCACCATGGCCTTAAAAGGGGATTGTGTGGTTTCTGTAGCCCCATTCCACATGAACCCCGTCATAGTCAACACAACCAGCCTTTTAGCATCTCAACCATTCACTTAAGAGAAGAACAGAATAACAGAGTTGGAAGGGACCTTGGAGGTCTTCTAGTCCAACCCCCTGCTCAAGCAGGAAACCTTATACCAGTGTTGGTGAAGCTTTGGCATTCCCGTGTACCGGCCTGTGTGCCGGAAGCGGCACACGAACCCGTCCCACGAGGTATGTACAGCACTGCTGGTCTTCACACACAGGGGAGCGGCGATACCCATAAGAGTGCATGCACCCAAATACCCGGATACTGGCATGGAAGTGCTGGCCATCGCAAATGTGCGCGACGTCAACCTGGAAGGTCAGGTGCCAGCCTGTGCATTTGTGCCAAAACGCCGCTCTTCCAGAGTCCGCCGCTCCCATGTGCGCGACGGCCAGCTGACTGGCACATGATTGAACACAGGAACGTGGAAGAGGAGGTTTCCCCTGCCATAGGTTCGCCGTACCATTTCAGGCAAGTGGCTGGCCAATTTGTTTTAGAAAACCTCCAGTGATGGCCTTGCCCCAACAAAGCAAGAACCACCACCAAATTCCCAGGAGGAGGTTGGTAAGTGAAAAGTGACACTATAGACACTGAAATATGAGGTCCTGGAAGAGTGACAATTTATCACAAACAACTGATACGCACCTATCAGGAAGACAAAGGTCTAACAAAACTAAATGGACTCGTACAGAAGAGATTTTCTTTTGAATATCTTAGGCTGCAAATTCAAGACACATCAACCAGATGAAAATAGAAATGCAATGAAAAATAGGCAGGGAATGTATTTGGCAGGGCCTCTGGTGGCTCAACAGACTAATGCAGTCTGTTATTAACACAGCTGCTTGCAATTACTGCAGGTTCAAGTCCCACCAGGCCCAAGGTTGACTCAGCCTTCCATCCTTTATAAGGTAGGTAAAATGAGGACCCAGATTGTTGGGGGCAATAAAAGTTGACTTTGTATATAATATACAAATGGATGAAGACTATTGCTTAACACAGTGTAAGCCGCCCTGAGTCTTCGGAGAAGGGCGGGATATAAATTCAAATTTAAAAAAAAAAACAAGGGGGGAAAAACTCATGGAAAATAAAATGTGGGATTAACTATTGCAATTATCCCAGCACCAGGGTAAGCATTCCAAAGGGCAGAAGGGGGGGGGGAAGGGAACCTGAATTGTGGCCACATGACTTCCCATTCAGTAATTGCTTCACTTAGCAACAGAGTTGCCAATCCCAACTGTAGTCACTAAACAAGGACCACCTATAAACGCATAAGCAGGGGTGGTATTCGACCGGTTTGAGCCAGTTCGGGTGAACCGGTAGCTCTTGACGATCAGCTATACGATAGGGGCCGTGGGTGGCTCCGGCTGTAAGATAGCCTGTTATTAAAACACAGCAGCCTGCAATTACTGCAGGCTCGAATCCCACCAGGCCCAAGGTTGACTCAGCCTTCCATACTTTATAAGGTAGGTAAAATGAGGACCCAGATTGTTGGGGGGGGCAATAAGTTGACTTTGTAAATATACAAATAGAATGAGACTATTGCCTTACACACTGTAAGCCGCCCTGAGTCTTCGGAGAAGGGCGGGATATAAATGTAAATTAAAAAAAAAAAAGCTGGGAGTGAACCAGTTCGCTCCGACAATCAGCTGGGCCTGCCTGCCCGCCCCTGTGATTTACTTAGCTTTATCTTCGCAGCTGATTAGCGCAGCAGAACAGATTGCCGCGCCTCAGCTGTTTTAATTCCCTAGCACTAAGGCGGAAGGTACTTTTTCATTGATCGTGCGCAAGGCGCATGATCACTGAACCGATTGTTAAACCGGAAGGATCCCATCACTGCGTATAAGCGTTGGGCTCCGAAAACCAAGAGGCACCCATTGTGATACTTCCAAACATATTTCTTTATTGTTCTACACCTATAGACACCTATAGACAGAACCTTGCCAAACTAAAGCATGGCACCATCTCCATAAAGTCTATACTCCAGGAGAGAGAAGTTATCCTCACCCTTTTTCTCTCACCCCAACTATCTGAGTTTAGTTATCTCTTGCTCCTCTGGAATGCAACCTCCTATAAATCGGGACTACCTTCCCTTACATAAGGGGGTCACATCTAGGATAGCAATAGCAATAACCCTTATACTTATATACTGCTCCGTAGTGTTTTACAGCCCGCTCTAAGCGGTTTACAAAGTCAGCATATTGTCTCAAAATATCTGGGTCCTCATTTTACCCACCTCGGAAGGATGGAAGGCTGAGTCAACTTTGAGCCGGTTAGAATTGAACTCCTGGAGTGAGCAGTGAGTTAGCCCTGCAGTACTGCATTCTAGCAACTGTGCTACCACAGCTCTCTACCTATAACAGTGATGGCTAACCTTTTCGGCGCAGAGTGCTGAAAGCACGCACATTGCATTATGAGTGTGTGTGCGCAATCCTTCCACGCACCCCACCCCACCCTCGTACATGTGCCCCCAACGCATGTGACCCGCCCCCACGCATGCATGGCAGAGACCCGAAAACCAGCTGGCCGGTGGGAGGTGTGCGCGCATGAGTGGCGGAGAGCTGAGGTGGGGTGATGGCTCGCGTGCCCACAGAAAGGGCTCTGTGTGCCACCTGTGGCACACATGCCATAGGTTCGCCGTCACGGCCCTATAATCTTGAAGATGTAGAAATTTGGACCACCACTAGATGGCTGAGGAATTCTGGGAGTTGAAGTCCTCCAGGGTTAAAGTCGCCAAGGTTGGAGACCTCTGGACTAGAAGACCTCCAAAGCAGTGGTGGTATTCAGCTGGTTCTATCCGGTTCAGGCAAACCGGTAGGGGGGGACTGCGAGATGCCCTGCCCACCTGGGCGGATGCCATTGATGTCCCATTTCCCCATGTTTTCGAGGCTCCGCGCATGCGCAGAACATTTGCGAACCGGTAGGAAAGGTAAACGAATACCACCCATGCGCCAAAGTCCCTTCCAACCTTACGATTCCGTGTTTTAAGGGAAGTTAAAGAAAGATGCCCTCATGTAGCCTGCTCCCCGGGAGACCTTTAATCTGTTTGGTTAGGCTAAATGACTAACCTACGAGCCAGCAGAGTGGGGAAAAGAGCAACTGCAAAAGCAGAGAAAGCAGAGGCCCATGAATGCTCTTGAGACATCCAGGGAAAGTCCTACCACAACCTGCCCCACATCTAAAGGACGCAAACCAAACCAAATTGTACATTCCAGCTCGGCCCCTAATTAACACACTGGCTTGGAAATGTTGGCCCGGAGAGACCTTTTGCAAGGAGTGAGTTATCTTGGTCAAGGCGTAGAGAGAGAGCAGGATGCTGCTGACAGGAGCCCAAAGTCAACCGGTTATGGGGTTCTGTGTATGCCTGCTAACACTTTGGAAGAATGCAGCGTCCGTGGTGGCTTCAAATTAATTAAAGAAAGGCATGGCTTGGCCGGCTTTAAGCATTCCTTTTATTATATGATGCTGTATACTGAGTTTTGCAAAACCGGTTTTTTTTAAAAAAAAAAACATTATATACAAGACAAAAGAAAATGACAGAACGATGAGGTTGGGTCTGCCATGGGATTGCAACCCAGAAATTATTCCTGCTACAAGAAGCTTGTGGGAAATTTGAAGCAGGAAAGAATAACAGAATAACAGAGTTGGAAGGGACCTTGGAGGTCTTCTAGTCCAACCCTCTGCTCTAGCAGGAGATCCTACACCACTTCAGACAAATGGTTTCCCAATCTCTTCTTAAAAACTTCCAGTGTTGCAGCATTTACAATTCCTGGAGGCAAGTTGTTCCACTGATTAATTGTTCTCAATGTCAGGAAATTTCTGCTTAGTTCTAAGTTGCTTCTCTCCTTGATTAGTTTCCACCCATTGCTTCTTGTTCTACCCTCAGATTCTTTGGAGAATAGTTCGACTCCCTCTTCTTTGTGGCAACCCCTGAAATATTGGAAGACTGCTATCATGTCTCCCCTAGTCCTTCTTTTCACTAAATTAGACATACCCAGTTCCTGCAACCATTCTTTTTATGTTTTAGCCTCCAGTCCCCTAATCATTTTTGTTGCTCTTCTCTGCACTCTTTCTAGAGTTTCAACATCTTTTTTACATCGTGGCGACCAAAACTGGATGCCGTATTCCAAGTGTAACCTTACCATGGCCTTATAAAGTGGTATTAACACTTCACATGATCTTGATTCTATCCCTCTATTAATGCAACCTAGAATTACATTGGCTTTTTTGGAAGCTGCTGCAAACTGCTGGCTCATATTTAATAACATAACATAATAACACAGTTGGAAGGGACTTTGGAGGCCTTCTAGTCCAACCCTCTGCTCTAGCAGGAGATCCTACACCACTTCAGACAAAGGGTTATCCAATCTCTTCTTAAAAACTTCCAGTGTTGGAGCATTCAGAACCTCTGGAGGCAAGTTGTTCCACTGATTAATTGTTCTAACTGTCAGGAAATTTCTCCTTAGTTCTAAGTTGCTTCTCTCCTTGATTAGTTTCCACCCATTGCTTCTTGTTCTACCCTCAGGTGCTTTGGAGAATAGCTTGACTCCCTCTTCTTTGTGGCAGCCCCTGAGATATATCAGTACTGCTATGATCGCTAGTTTGCAGGAAAGAGAAATAATCTTTAAACAGCTACAGCATAGTTCCCCAACCTTTTTTGACTTTGCGGATTGATGGGGGGTGGGGGGGGGTGGAGAGGGGATGGTTCCATGTGAGCGGCGAGCAAGCATGAATGCACATGCAAATGGACACACGCACATGCTCACACACTGTCCATGCCAATGGGGATATGTCCCAATGGTGAAATCCTTTTTTTACTACCGGTTCTGTGGGCGTGGCTTGGTGGGCATTGTGTGGCTTGGTGGGCGTGGCTTGATGGGTGTGGCAGGGGAAGGATACTGCAAAATCCCCATTCCCTCCCCACTCCTGGTGGGAAGGATATTGCAAAATCTCCATTCCCACACTACTCTGGGGCCAGCCAGAGGTGGCATTTGCCGGTTCTCTGAACTACGCAAAATTTCCGCTACCGGTTCTCCAGATCCTGTCAGAACCTGGTGGATTTCACCCGATATGCCCCCTTTGCGGCCCAGTTCCAAAAGGCTCAAGGCCCTGTAGTGGAGCTGGAGACCCCTGAGCTGCTGTACTAGTTAAGCATAGGGGGATTATTTGGTTTCTGTTTGTTTGTTTCATATCCCATCTTTAGTATTTTTATAAACAACACAAGAGAGATGGAAAGTTATATTAACTGAATATATGATATAAATGGAATAAGATGAAGATAATGTTAAGGTTTAAAATATAGGAGAGGAGGTTGGAAAAATAGGTGTATAATTAAGAGAATTGGGGATGTCTGAATATTAGAGAAATTGAAAATAGATACAGCAAGAGATAGAGATAAGGAGAGAGGTGGAAGGGAGAAAGAGGGAGAGAGAAAGAAGGAAGAGAAGAGGAGGGGAGGGGAGGTAAGGTGAGGGAGATAAGTGCAGGAGAGAAGGTTAGAGGGAGGAAGTAGGGTGGAGGAGGAGAAGGGAAAGGGAAGTAGGGAAGGAATAGGAGAGGAGGGGAGAAGAAAGGAGGAATGAAGAAAGGAGGGAAGGAAAGGCATATAAGAAAAAGTTGCTGTGAAAGAAATAGAGAAATGACAACCCCGAAAATATTCAAAGAATAAAAACTGAAATAGTGAAAAAAAAAGAAAAGGAATGAAAGGGAATGAATATGAATAAAAATGGAGAAATTAGAAAACGAAGGGCGAAAAAAGATGTAATTTGATAAAATAAGCAAAGAAATATTAGGAAAGGAATAAAAAGTTAGGGGAAAAAATATATATTTTGGAAAAAATTGTAATTAAGAAAAATATATTTGAATAGTTTGAACTGTGTAAGATAAGGTCACTACACTGTTTATGAATTGTGTTTGTGTGGAGGGGGGAAACAAAAAATCAATAAAAACTTGTACAAAAATTTTTTAATTGTTTTTAAATTCTTATTTATTTAACTCCGCCAAGATAGGATCATCCAAAGTAGTTGGACTAGATGACCAGTGGTGGGATGCAACCGGTTTAACAACAGGTTCGGTGAGTGAGCACTTTGCTTATTGCAATGCTCTCTACATGGGGCTGCCCTTGAGGTGCACCCGGAGGCTACAGTTAGTCCAGAATGCGGCTGCGCGAGTAGTAACGGGAGCCGCTCGTGGCTCCCATGTAACATCACTGCTCTGTAGTCTGCACTGGCTTCCTGTGGTCTTTCGGATGCGCTTCAAGATTTTGGTTACCACCTTTAAAGCACTCCATGGCTTAGGACCCGGGTACTTACGAGACCGCCTGCTGTTACCTTATGCCTCCCACCGACCGGTACGCTCTCACAGAGAAGGTCTCCTCAGGGTGCCGTCCGCCAAACAATGTCGGCTGGCGGCCCCCAGGAGTAGGGCCTTCTCTGTTGGAGCATCGACGCTCTGGAATGAACTTCCCCCTGGCCTACGCCAAGTGCCTGATCTTCGGACCTTTCGCCGTGAACTAAAAACATACTTATTTATTCAAGCTGGCCTGGCATAATGGTTTTTTAACATTTTAAATTGGGTTTTATTGTTGTGGGGTTTTAAATTTTTGAAATTTTAAATTTAAATTTTTAAACATTGGCCTTTTTGTAATATGCTTTATTTTAAATTTTGATTTTAATTGTATATATATTGTGTTTTATTTTGGCTCTACACCGCCCTGAGTCCTTCGGGAGAAGGG
The DNA here is from genome assembly GCF_028640845.1 of Ahaetulla prasina. NCBI lineage: Eukaryota > Metazoa > Chordata > Lepidosauria > Squamata > Colubridae > Ahaetulla > Ahaetulla prasina. The sequence continues at coordinate 5,208,225 of NC_080551.1, read as the reverse complement.
CGGTATAAAAATTTAATAAATAAATAAAATAAATAAATAAATGCGCACCTAAGACGTTGCACGCAGCATTCAGAATACAGCAATTTGAAGCTCAGCTGCTTACCTTCTAAGGCAGCCCCGGTAAGTAGAACAACAGAGACGAAGGAAATATAGGACAGGATAGGGCAGGGACAGGTGGGCGGGGCCAGCTGATGGCAGGTTGAAATCCCCATGACTATAAGTCTGGGGTCTCAACCGCCACAGCGGCAGTACCTCAACAGCTCGGGCAGGGCTGTGGTCACGCAGCAAGGAGCCAGGTATGCGATCAACAAGCCCAACTGATTCCTATGGCCCCACCTCACATAGAGGATTCACAGCCGGCAATCTGAGGAACAGTGGCCTCCCTCGGCTCTAGATCTTCCTTAATGACAACCGCCACCCCTCCACTACCTTGGGCCCTCGGCTGATGAAATGCTCGGAAACCTGGAGGCACAGCTCAACAAGGGAACCCCCTCTGGACCCAACCAGGTTTCCGTAATGCCCATAAGGTCCGGACTCCCCTGAATAAGATCGCAAATCAGGGAGCTTTGTTAGCCACGGACCGGGCATTACATAACATCAACCGAAGATCCAAGCTCTGAGGATCATGGCCTCCCGAGGCAGGTAGGAACTGAGGGGCGGAGCACGTGATCGCTTTCAGGCATCGAACACGTGCTCCCAGCTCTTCTGACCCCCCTCCGCCATATCTGCCTCTCCCACTAACCACACAGATGGAGCCACACTCATCTTCAGGAACGTCACTCTCCCCAAAACCTTGGACCTTTTAAAACCCCGCAAACACGCGCAGTGACTGGCCCCTCCTCGTGAGCTACCCCAATACCGCCTTGCCCTCCCCCTTAAAATTCCCTATCTAAAAATCCCCACAGGTTCTTTCTACGCGCATGCCACCTCTGTGGATCCCAAGACCCGGCATTGAGGCCGGCCCTTGGTAATGTAGGGGGCCATTCCTGCAATGAGGGGCACTTTGCAGGCGCAGAGTTCAATTGAGGAATATCGCATAATAAAATCGTGAAAAATTGGCTCCATCTCGAAATTGGCTGAGATGATAATATAAGGTTAGTCCTCAGTTAGGACGGACGTATAATAATCCGGTCAATGGACTATCATGATGGTATCTCCTGTTCAATATCCAGACCCAGATCTTAGTTTGGTCCAATAAATATGAGGTCTTAAGTCCAGGATAAATAGTCCAAAGCCAAGTCCTGAACATGAGAAAAAAAGGGTGGGGTTGGTGTTTCGTGTCCACTCAAGGTAACTCCATTGTCTTACTCTCTGCCGCCCTCAGGCAGTCCTCCAATAACCGGCTCCAGATTCGTCCAGCCCACATTCACCAGGGGTCACTCCATCTACGCCACCAACACCCCTGGAATGTCCGGGTCCGGCTCGTTCCAGAGACCAGGTCTCTCCAGGTCTCTCCAGAAACCCTCAAGAGGCCTCATGAAAGGCAAGGCCTCCCGAGGCAAAGGCGGGAGGAAACAGGCCGCCCAGCTGGAAATAGAGGCGCAACAGGCCATCGCAGGCCGCAATAGGCCTAAAGGCCGCCAGAATGAAGAAAGGCCGCAAGAGAATAAGTCCGGAGAGCCTTCATGGCCAGAGCCACACAGTGGAAACGCCAAAAAGCGGAAGATGAAAATGGCAAAAGCTGTTCAAACGCCAGAAAACCGCTGCTGTTCCAGTTCACCACTTCCCCCTCCGCTGCAGTTCGTATTCACAGCCGAGGGAAAAGGGCCCAACGACACACGACCGAGTTAAAAAGCAGGCTGGCTCACCACCCTACCGGCGCCACAAACATGGCCGCCGCCATCAGCCGCTCACCTTCCCGAATCCGTTCCTGGCAACCGTGGGGCTTAAAAGGTCCGAAAACCTCTCCCACGGCTGCCGGAGACTTCAGTTCTTCCGATCAGGGGCATGGGCGGCTAAGCAGACGGCCAGGGGCGCTGCCATCTCGTCAAGGCCAGGAACACCGCCGACGCCGATCCTCAGAGCGCCGCCATCTTGCGCATGCGCAGAGAACGAATTTTTCTATTTAAAGAACGAATTTTTCTATTTAAAGCGGTCCATGGCTTAGGACCCGGGTACTTACGAGACCGCCTGCTGTTACCTTATGCCTCCCACCGACCGGTACGCTCTCACAGAGAAGGTCTCCTCAGGGTGCCGTCCGCCAAACAATGTCGGCTGGTGGCCCCCAGGAGTAGGGCCTTCTCTGTTGGAGCATCGACGCTCTGGAATGAACTTCCCCCTGGCCTACGCCAAGTGCCTGATCTTCGGACCTTTCGCCGTGAACTAAAAACATACTTATTTATTCAAGCTGGCCTGGCATAATGGTTTTTTAACATTTTAAATTGGGTTTTATTGTTGTGGGGTTTTAAATTTTTGAAATTTTAAATTTAAATTTTTAAACATTGGCCTTTTTGTAATATGCTTTATTTTAAATTTTGATTTTAATTGTATATATATTGTGTTTTATTTTGGCTCTACACCGCCCTGAGTCCTTCGGGAGAAGGGCGGTATAAAAATTTAATAAATAAATAAAATAAATAAATAAATGCGCACCTAAGACGTTGCACGCAGCATTCAGAATACAGCAATTTGAAGCTCAGCTGCTTACCTTCTAAGGCAGCCCCGGTAAGTAGAACAACAGAGGCGAAGGAAATATAGGACAGGATAGGGCAGGGACAGGTGGGCAGGGCCAGCTGATCATTGGTGCTACCGGTTCGTCTGAACCAGTCTGGCCCTGCTGAATAACACCTCTGTAGATGACCTACTAGATCCCTTCCAACTCTGTTAGCCTGGTTCTTTTTGACTCTTATAAACACGCTTCACAGTTGGGAAGGAGGCTTCAGCAAAGACGTACCTTTTCTTTTGACGGTATAAAAAGCCGCTGCTTCTCCACTCTTCCAGAATATTCTGGCATCTTCCTTCTTAGGATGAGGCACAAAGACTACAGTATCGTCAGTCAAGCTCCTCTCCAACGTGCCAAAAATGATACAGTTAAGGACGAAGAGAACGATTCTCTCTTGAAAGGTTTGAACCTTGAAAGACAAGTGAGATGAGGAGATATAAGACACCCCAAAGAATGCAGGCAGTCCTTGACTTACAGCAGTTCATAGAGTGACCCATTGAAGTTACAGTGGTATTGAAAAGAGGGGCTTGTGACCATTTTTCACACTTAACGACCGTTGGAGCGTCCCCACAGTCATGCGATCAAAATTCGGACATTGGCTCATATTTATGACGGTCACAATGTCCCGGGGTCAGGCGATCTCTTTTTGCGACCTTCTGACAATCCAAATCAACGGGGAAGTGAAGCCAGATTCACTTAAGAACCGTGTTGCTAACTTTAACATCTGCGGGGATTCACGTAACAACCGTGGCAGGAGAAGTGGTAAAACGGGGCAAAATCCCCTGTCTCACTTAACAGCAGAAAATTTGAGCTCAATTGCAGTCGTAGGTTGAAGACGCCCAGTCATTCAGCATTATTTTTTAAGAAGAATAACTGGTCTGGCTCAAAAAATATCTGAAGTGAGGTTAAACAGTCTTAAAGTTGCCAAGTTTGGCTGAAACGATGTTTTCACCTGTTTGAGTCCTTCCCTCAAAGGGTCAGACGTCTTGATTAGATCTTCAGGAAGCCGCCAGGAATTGTTGAAATAAATTGCTAATACTGTTTTTAAAAAAAAGGGAATAAAGGAAAGAATGGTTGAAGCAAGGAACTTCTGTTTAAATAAGACGCTCCCAAGAGTGCCTTGAGCTCTCATAAATTTTTCGAAGCTTGTCTGTATTTTTTGCCCTGCATTATTTTCACATTTCTGTCGGCAATAAAACATTGTTCTTCCACAAGTTTTCAGCGGGCGGTGGAATTTAAAACGTCTTGGGAGAATGCGGGAGAAAAGTATTAACACATGTAATCCTTACTGCAGTCTACACCAAAGAATCTAAAACTTTGGCTTTTCCACAACTACCGGATAGTTCATCAGGAAAGATTCTTGGAAAAAAAAATTTTTTCATTCTATATTACAGATAGTCCTCAAGTTACAACCATACAGTAACCTACCGGTATTACAGTCGTAAGTCAGAATGGCCATAAAATGGGCCGGCGATGTGGCAGATTTTATGACTTTTTGCAGCAGTCGTTAAAACGCACAGGGTGGTTGTAACTGCAAATACTGCTGCCCTTAAATGAACACTGCAGTCATTAAGCGAACCCATTGTTTGCTATGGCACAGTTTCTGTTCAAAAGAGAAGTAGATGTCAGTTTTTGGCAAAACCATCATAAAATAAAGAGTTATGCGACTGCAGGACACTACAAAGTGTCCGTGAAGTCATGTCGCCAAGCATCTAAATTGCAACCACATGAGGTGCCGGGCGATCAGAACTCTACAAGTGGGTCCATAGTCCCCTTTTTACTGTATAGATCAGTGGTAGTCAACCTGGTCCCTACCACCCACTAGTGGGCGTTCCAGCTTTCATGGTGGGCGGTAAGGGTTTTGTCCGATACTGAAGCACTTTCCTTTTTTTTTAATTTAATTGACTTTTTAAAAACTTTTCATAGCATTATTTAAAAACATTTTCATTAGGTTTTCATAAAATTCCCCGTGACAATTTAAATTTCTGAAAATATACTATTTGTATCGCCCACGTATAAGTTTAGTTCACGTTACGTAAGTGAAACTAAATGGCGCTATAGTGCGACCGCAAACAGAAGAGCCTCATCCCAGAATAGCTCGCGGATCTCCCCCCCACACCACCCAGCTGTAACAGACAAGCAGAGCTGGTACCCAGCGCCCCCCCCCCACCAAACCCAATCCATGATGCGCGAGAGGCATGCGCAGACAATCCACTTTATAACTCACCATTACTGTGGAACCGGTGGGCGGTTAGAAAATTTTACTACTAAGAGAGATACAAAAATGGACGGTAAATATAAAAAGGTTGATTACCCCTGGTGTAGATCATAAATTTGAACGGTCACTAAATAATTGGTCGTAAGTCAAGGACTATTTGTACCACAGAGTGATAAAGAGACATCTCTCTCCCTGGCTATTTAAACCCACTTCTAATCCTTAGGACAGTGGTTTGTTTATTTATTTATTTTATTTTATTTTATTTTATTTTATTTATTTGATTTCTATACCGCCCTTCTCCCAAAGGACTCAGGGCGGTTTCCAGCCAGATAAAACACAGTTAAACATATAATATAAAATTTAAAAATATATTAAAAAACTAATTCAATTTGGCCGAATTTAAAACTTAAAAACAAAAATAAAACTATGATAAACCCCTGTTAAAATTACTAATTATTTCAAGCCAGCCCTGCGCGGTAGAATAAATACGTCTTCAACTCACGATGAAAGGTCCGGAGGTCAGGAAGTTGTCGTAATCCTGGAGGAAGCTCATTCCAGAGGGCAGGTGCCCCCACAGAGAAGGCCCTCCCCCTGGGGGTCGCCAGTCGACATTGTTTGACTGACGGCACCCTGAGGAGACCCTCCCTATGGGAGCGCACAGGTCGATGGGAGGCTATAGGAGGCAGCAGGCGGTCCCGTAAATAACCCAGTCCTAAGCCATGGTTGAATGATGTTTGCATTATTTAACCACATCTCCCCCACTAAATTCTGCTCCTCAAAAAGCAGCTAGAAGAAAAACTTGCGTCTAGAACATCCAATACCTTTTAAGTTTGTGAGAATGCTGGAAGTGTGCGGCAGCGGCCCAAAAAGCTAATACCATCCTGAGTTCTATAAACAGAGGCATAGAATTAAAATCATGTGAAACATTAGTAAGACCACACCTGGAATTCTGCATCCTGTTTTGGTCACCACATTACAAAAAAGATGTTAAGACTTTGGAAAAAGTTCAGAGAAGAGCAAATAAGATGATCAAAGGCCTGGAGACTAAAACATATGAAGAACGGGTTGCAGGATTTGGGTTTGGCTAGTCTAAAGAAAAGAAGAACTAGGGGGAACGTGATAGCAGTCTCCCAATATTTGAGGAGCTGCCACAAAGAAGAAGGGGATCAAATTATTCTCCAAAGCACCAGAAGGCAAGACAAGAAACAATGGTTGGAAACTAATCAAGGAGAGAAGCAACCTGGAATTAAGGAGAAACTTCCTAACAGTGAGACAATTAACCAGTGGAACAGCTTGCCACCAGAAATCTTGGCCGCTCCATCACTCATGTTTTTAAGAAGAGACTGGACAGTCACTTATCTGAAATAGTATAAGGTCTCCTCCTGCTTGAGCAGGGGAAACGTCTTCAAAGAAAAACCAGGAAGTCCAGTTGCCTCTTGTCCTGACAATATCTCTTGAGAATGGATCATATACTTAATATGAAGGGATAGGGCCTGAACCTAACCAAAAACTAAAAAGAACTGCCTCTGAATAAAAACATATTTTGACTGAATATAACTAAAATTGACTGAAGAGTCATTCTTAATGTCTTTATTTTTTTTATATTCAGTAACTTCTTTTTTTGGCTCCTACTAAAAAAAAATGTGTGTGGTTTTGTTTTGTTTTTAAATAAAATCACAATTGGCCAGCCAATTTTTTGAAATGCTCTGGAAGACACAGCACAGTTTTGGAAATACCGTTTGTGTTCCCAGGCCTCGGATTGTTTTTCCGATTTAGCGTAATAAATTACTAGACGTTGATACTAATTCAAAAGAGAAGAGGGAAATGCAAACACAATACATCAAAGGAGGAGCAAAGCTGCCAAGGAACATCAACAAAAGGGAGCGGCTGTTACAGGATATTTATTTATTATGGGGCAGAATTATACAATAGGACACACGTGGGGGAAGGAGTACACTTCACCTAATAAAAGTCCATTAACAATTATTATTTTTTTAAAGACTTTTATGTTTCCAGAGATAATTCTAATCTGCCTAGGTCAGCTTCTCTTCAATAGCTCCCAAATGGGAAAGCCAGATTCAATTAATAATGCTATTACTAACTTTAACAGCTACAGTGGTTCACTTAACAACTGTGGCAAGAAAGGTTGTAAAACGGGGCAAAATTCACTTAACAACTGCCTCACTTAGCAGCAGAAATCTTGGGCTCAATTGTAGTTGTAAGTTGAGGACTACATGTGACTTTCTTGGCGGTTTTCAAGAACAGATTGGGCAACCATTTGTCCAGAATAGAATAAGGTCTCCTGCCTTGGGCTGGGGGTTGGACTAGAAGACCTCTAAGGCCCCTTCCAACGCTATGATTCTATGTTCTATGATTCTAATGTATTTATTAATGTATTAGTAAATACATTAGAATACATTGTTTATTAGAATAGACATTAGAATAAATACATTCTTTCGAATGCATTTAATAAGGGCTCCTGCCTTGGGCAGGGGGTCAGACTAGAAGAGCTCCAGGGTCCCTTCCAGCCCTTTGATTCTATGATTCAAACGAGGTCCTAAGGGAACAGCCCCTGGCCCCATTAATCTATATTTTAAGTAAATTACAAAGATGTGTGCTAAAACGTGTTCTGTGCACATGGTGGGTGCAAAACACACCGAAGCAAAGTTGTAAGAGTACTTTTGCACAGCTTGTCCTTGTTCCTTGCATCGTGGAGTGTGGGATGCATAGAATTTCAAACGGTGCTCTTCACAACGTGCACGCAGCTTTTGCAAACACAATCAACCCACTGTCGTGTCCCACTCCTCCGCTGACGGCCGGGTCAGGGAAATCCGAATCAGGCTTGCCTCTGCAGCTCTGCCCAAAGTCCTAGCAAAGTCCTCAGAGCAGGCAGGAGACCAGAAAGTGACTTCAGCAAGATAAGTTCGACTTTTGCCTGACTCAGAGACTGCCAGAAAGCAGATCCTTTATATAGGCCATGGGGTGTGGCTCCATGACTCAGCACTCATTAAGGCCTGCCCCTCCCTTCCTTCTGTTGCCTCCGCCTATCCAATCTTCTGATGCGAGGGTCACTCCAATCAGCTGTTGGTAATAAACCCTCCTCAGGCTCACATGCTGTGGAGGAGGGGGAGGGGTCTAGCTGCTCCGTTTGCCTGGGCATGGAGTCAGGGCTGGAGCCGGGGGATGCTCCTTCTTCTGCACTTTGTCTGGGCATGGAGCCAGGACTGGGGCCAGGAGGCATACATTCCTCCGTGTTCGGGAGCAGATAAGAAGGCCCCGGCTGCTCTGAGGGCGGGCAAGACACAACACCCACACTTCGGCGCCAATTCATGTTACAGGCACAAAAAGGGAGCAAGGATCAGGTATACTGGGATAAAAGGAACGCTACATTTGTGAGGTGAGAGTGCGGTAGCTCAGCCATTAAGAGACGCTGAGCTTGTCAACTGGAAAGCCAACAGCTCAAGTTGGAGATCTGAGCGCTGCGTGATGACATGAGCTCCTGCTCCCTGCTCCAGCTCCCTGCCCTCTCTAGCAGTTCAAAGGCATGCAAATGCAAACAGATTAATAGGTACCACTTTGGTGGGAAGGTAATAGTGTTTCTGTGTGCCTTTGGTGCAGGGGTGAAATGCTCCCAGATCGGACCGCATCGTGCGATCCGGAAGCAATCATGGCCGGTAGTTCGGTGATCCGGTAGCGATGGTGGAGCAAAGCTCCACCCACCCGCCCGGGTGTCGTTACTTCCTGCTTTTAAAAGGTAAAATAAACGGCTCTGACGATTGCGCGCCATAGCTGTGATCGTCAGAGCCTTTTTTACCTTTTAAAAGCATTTTTTACAACCTAATGCCCAAATTAGTTATAAAAAAATGCTTTTAAAAGGTAAAAAAAGGCTCCGAGGATCACAGCTGTGGCGCGCAATCGTCGGAGCCTTTTTTTTTATGGGGGTGGGGGAGTCTGTTTTTGCTCCCAGCAGGCTTTCCTGAAGCCTGCTATGCAAAAAACGGGGGTGAGGTGGGGGTTTGTTTTTGAGACAGAGAGAGAGAGACAGAGACAGAGAGAGAGAGGGAGAGAGAGAGAGAGGAAGGAAGGAAGGAAGGAAGGAAGGAAGGAAGGAAGGAAGGAAGGAAGGAAGGAAGGAAGGAAGGAAGGAAGGAAGGAGTACAAACCTGGCACTAGACGCAGCTTCAGAGGATAATCCAGGGCTGGAAGGGACCTGGAGATCATCTAGTCCAACCCTGCTCCAGCAGGACATTGTTAATGAGTTTCTGTCTTTTGATTTCCCAGTCACATGGTTACATAGCCACGCCCACCCAGTCACATGATCCCCCACCAAGCCACACCCACAGAACCCGTAACAAAAAAAATTAGATTTCACCCCTGCTTTGGTGTATAGCCATGCTGGCCACATGACCATGGAAATTGTTCTTGGACAATGCTTGGCTCCCTCGGCCAAGAAACAGAGATAAGCATCGTGGCCTACAAAGACACGAATAGACAGGGAAATCTTTTCCTTGACTTTATGTTTGCTAGGATGCTCGCACTGAAGAGTAGGCTGGGCTGGCACTAAGCCTGTTTGCCAGTGACACCTACACACATCTATGGAAAGTCTCAACAATTCAATAATTCAGAGAGAGTCAAGTGAAGTTAGCATATCAACTGTCACACTGTAGTAACGGGCTCCTGCCTTCTTCCATGTCCTTTCCTTAAGGCATGAGGAGGCAGGGAAGATCTTTCACGTCCACGCAGGGAGCTACATTCACTATAATGTGATGGATCCCTGCCGTCACGTGCCAAAAGCAGGGAGAGTGCGTGGGGGTCACACATGCGCGTGCCCACACCCATAATTCAATGCGCTACGCCGCCGCCCCCGCGTGTGCGCACACAGCTACCACCACCCCCACGCTCCCGCTGCTTTTGGCACGTGATGGCCCAGTAGGCCCGTTTTTTGCCCTCCCCAGACTCTAGAGCCTTTCTGGGAGTCTGGGGAGGGCAAAAACGGCCTTCCTCACACACACACACACACACACACACACACACACACACATGGAGGCCCTCCAGAGGCCGGAAAAGGCCCATTTCCCGACTTCTGATGGGCCCAGGAGGCCCTAAAATCAGCTGGCTGGTGCACGCATGCGCGCTGGAGCTGAACTAGGGCAACATTCGTGTGCCCACAGATATGGCTCCGCGTGCCACCTGTGGCACACGTGCCATAGGTTCGCCATCACGGGTCTAGACTAATGAAAAGAAGGACCAGGGGAGACCTGATAGCAGTCTTCCAAATTCTGAGGGGCTCCTACACAGAGGAGAGGGTGTCGAGCTATTTTCCAAAGCGCCAAAATGCAAGACAAGAAACCATGGATGGAAACGAACCAAGGAGAGAAGCAATACTGATAGCAGTCTTCCAGTATTTGAGGGGCTGCCACAAAGAAGAGATGGTCGATCAATTCTCCAAAGCAACTGAAGGCAGGAGAAGAAGCAACGGATGGAAACTAACCAAGGAGAGAAGCAACCTGGAACTAAGGAGGAACTTCCTAACAGTGAGGACAGTTAACCAGTGGAACAGCTTGCCTCCAGAAGTTGTGGGTGCTCCATCACTGGAGGCTTTTAAGAAGAGACTGGACAGCCACCTGTCTGAAATGGTATGGTTTCCTGCTTGAGCAGGGGGTTGGACTAGAAGACCTTCAAGGTCCCTTCCAACTCTGATATTCTATTCTTACTCTTATTTCTATTCCTATTTTATTCTATTCTATTCTTTTTTTATATATATATATATAAAAAGTTTTATTTTTACAATCATATCAAATAATTCATCCAATGTACAGTTATATACAATTAGTCGGGCTTGCCCAGTCACCACCACCCTTTTTAACACTCTTCCCTCTTCTACCTTCTTTTACTTTCCAGACCTTCCTCTCCTTCTCTTATCTACATCCGCTCCTCCCTCCACCTTACACCTTCCTTCTCCCTCTACTATCCCTCTTCCTTCCTCTTCTCCTCTTTCCTACCTCCTACTCTCTCTTTTCTCCCTCCTCACCGTTCTAAAATGGTAACTATGCAGACCCGACCCTACATTAATTATATTTCTTCAATAATCCCTGTACATTAACCATCACTCCATCTCTACCAAACCCCCCCCCCAATTCCCCTCCCCCTTACCCCCCACCCCCCACCCCGACTTCCCAGAACAAAATGCAGGGAGGCTGAAGTGAAGGAAAGAGAAGTGAAGCAGGTACAAGAACAGATTGTGATGGAAGAAGATTTATTACAAGTGTTGGAAATACCTACGACGGGTTTAGATTCAAAAGAACAAAGGCTGACAAGAGCTGCTGCTAAACGCAAGGAACAAGAGATGAAGGCACAACAACAACTGGCAACTACTACAACGGAAACAGTGGGAGGAGCAAGGCCTAAAGTAAAATGTGATCTGCGGCTGGTGTTCCAAAAGTTTCCTTCGGCTGATAATGGCAATTAAACTATTATCTTGGAATGTTAATGGCCTGAATTCACCGCAGAAGAGAAGGAAAGTATTTCATTATTTGAAACAATTTAAAAATGACATTACCTGTTTACAAGAAACACATATTAGATCTTGCTAAATGTTGGAGATGCGATTGTGAAGATGCTACTTATTACCATTTGGATTAAAGTATGGTGGATCATGCAGAATATTTTGAAAAAGAAGATTAAGTTTACTCCGCAGTTCTTTCTACTAGGAATAATTATGGATTATACAGCTATAGAGACTAAATTGATTTTGAACTTAATAACAGTCGCAAGACTTTTGATTGCTCAGTATTGGAAGAAAGAAGAATTACCTACAATCGAAGAATGGACACTCAAAGTATCAAATCTGGCAGAGATGACAAAAATCTCCGCTTACTTGAAAGACTATACACTAGAAAAATATATTTTAGAATGGAAAATGTGGATTGATTATATTTAAAATAAGTATCAGATAAAAAAAATATCGAATAGCATATGAGTAAATTTAGGAAATATTTTGTATTAGATATATTTTTGGAGGAGAGGGGAATTGAGAGTGAGACTAAGTGTGGTGTGACTAGAGATTATAATTTAGGAATTATTTTGGATTATGATTGTTATTCTATTCTATTCTTGAAGACGGTTCACCTCATCAAAGCAAATTCTTCGGTTCTAACTGGTGAAGAATAGAAAGGATTTATGCAACATCCTGCAGTTATGTGACATTTCACGATGGCTTTGTCAAAACGTGGTTATGGGGTTTTTTGGTTTTGTTTTTCAAAAACAACACTCACAGCAAACCACTGGTTCGCTTAGCCACCGCAGCATTCACTCAATGGCCCCAGATTCACTTAGCCACTGTGATTCACATAATGACTACCAGAATGAAAATTGTAAAATTAGGTCGTTCATGCAACCGACTTGTTTTACGGCCGTTAAGATTTGCAATCATAACGAGCAGGGTGTCATAAGTAACTACCTATCCCTGTTCATGACTATTTCCAGGTCATTTCCCTGATTCTCTGCACGTACACAAGAAGAGACAAAATATTGTATTAAATTGTACCAAGTCAAGCTTAATCAAGTTGACTGGAAAAGCTACAATGATCAGGCACAACCACCAGATCCCCCTTTTAAACCACCAGATCCCCCTTTTAAACCACCAGATTCCCTTTTTAAACCACCAGATTCCCTTTTTACACCATCAGATTCCCCTTTTAAACCACCAGATTCCCTTTTTAAACCACCAGATTCCCTTTCTGCACCATCAGATTCCCCCTTTTACACCACCAGATTCCTTTTACACCATCAGATTCCCCTTTTAAACCACCAGATTCCCTTTTTAAAGCACCAGATTCCCTTTTAAACCACCAGATTCCCTTTTTAAACCACCAGATTCCCTTTTAAACCACTAGATTCCCTTTATAAACCACTAGATTCCCTTTTTAAACCACCAGATTCCTCTTTTAAACCACCAGATTCCCCTTTTAAACCACCAGATTCCCCTTTTAAACCACCAGATTCCCTTTCTGCACCATCAGATTCCCCTTTTAAACCACCAGATTCCCTTTTTAAAGCACCAGATTCCCTTTTAAACCACCAGATTCCCTTTTTAAAGCACCAGATTCCCTTTTAAACCACCAGATTCCCTTTTTAAAGCACCAGATTCCCTTTTAAACCACCAGATTCCCTTTTTAAAGCACCAGATTCCCTTTTAAACCACTAGATTCCCTTTATAAACCACTAGATTCCCTTTTTAAACCACCAGATTCCCTCTTTAAACCAAAGTCAGCCACACCATTCACTTAATAATAATCAATGGAATACTTTGCCTCCTGAAATTGTGGGTGCTCAATCACTGGAGGTTTTCAAAAATAGTTTGGACAACCGTTTGTTTGAGATGGTGTAAATCACCTGCCCTGGACAGGGGGTTGGACTAGAAGATCTCCAAGGTCCCTTCCAGCCCTATGATTCCATGTTCTGTGTAAGTAACCAGTACTTGCTTAGCAACATCCAAGCCATGCGCTTCCCGTAACCTGAATCTATTTTCCCACCAATCTTAAAAGAGATGAATCTATCTAGCCTTTATTCTCCATTAAATAAAGAAAACCAGCACAGGAAGGATACTTTTTATTACCAATTACATGGGCTGCAAAATCCTACACCTTTCATAATTCAGGAGGAAGTTACGATAATACACAGTGTTCCAGAAAACAACTATAAAAACTTTTTGTAAGCAGTATATTAAAAACTTGGTGTTTTTTTTCCCCTTATTTATATCAGATTGATCTTAAAACACAGCCTGTTCCTTTCTTCCCCGTCCTAAGCTATTACAATCACAATCAGGCTAAAGAAAAATTGCTAATCTTAAAATTTTGACTCGGGGAGATAATAAAATCAGTGAAGAAAGGCTTTCTCTGTTCCCAGAATTAAAACTGGCAAATCATGACTGAGAACAGTTAGCGACTCAGTGATGAAGAGTACATTATATATTGGGTTACACATTAAAATTCAAAAGTACACACAAAACCTATAAGATAAAATACCAAGGCTGTCATGTTCTCTTGGCTTCCTTCCGCTACTTACAAATTCTCAGGCAGAAGAAAAAAAAGAGTCATTTCTCTTGAAATGCAGTGATGGGCACTATTATCTAGCCTCGAAAAAAAAAATCTATTAAGATATGGCTAGAAGAAATGATACAACATATTGATTTAAAACCGGAGCTGTTCCTATTGGGTATCCTCCCAGAAAAAATTAGTAAAGAAAATATTTATTTGATTATACATGTTATAACAGCTGCAAGGATTGTACAAAATTGGAAAGTAGAAAAAATGCCTTGAGAAGGAGAAGTACCGTATATACTCGAGTATAAGCCGAGTTTTTCAGCATGTTTTTTGTGCTGAAAAACGTCCCCTCGGCTTATACTCGAGTATATACGGCTTATACTCGAGTTGTTGTTTTTTTCTTTTTTTCACATTATACCGGATGGTGCAAACTTGGCGGGCTTTTGCATTAGCGCGGGGAAGCCCTGCCGGTGCAGTGAGAGGGCGGGGCGGGGGAGCCGCCAGCCTTCTCAGCTGAGGGAGGGAGGCTTTCCCTGACCGGTAGCTGCCTCATTTCCCTCCCTCGGCTTATACTCGAGTCCCCAGTTTACCCCAGTTTTTTGGGGTAAAATTGGGGACCTCGGCTTATACTCGGATCGGCTTATATTCGAGTATATACGGTAATTTAAAAAAATCTTAGAATGTGCATAAATCAATATTTTTTTTATTTTTTATTTTTTTTATTTGAATTTATATCCCGCCCTTCTCCGAAGACTCAGGGCGGCTTACACTGTGTTAAGCAATAGTCTTCATCCATTTGTATATTATATACAAAGTCAACTTATTGCCCCCAACAATCTGGGTCCTCATTTTACCTACCTTATAAAGGATGGAAGGCTGAGTCAACCTTGGGCCTGGTGGGACTTGAACTTGCAGTAATTGCAAGCAGCTGTGTTAATAACAGACAGACTTAGTCTGCTGAGCCACCAGAGGCCCAAAGTTAATAGATTAACTTTGGTAATTAAAGAAAGAGAGGATTCAGAATATTTTAAGATATGGGATCAATTTTACCATTGGCTGGAAAAGAGATATAGATAAACGAATTAATAGTTACGTAAGAGAATGGTATAATTAGAGTAGTGTATTTTTGGAGAAATGTTGTAATAGATTAAATGTGAATGAAGACAGAAGAAACAACAAAATATATGGAGATACGGAGAAAACACCGAGATGTCACATGGAAGGAATGATTTTTTATTTTTTTTTTGCAAAAATTTTTTATTTTTCCATAATAATTCCCACAATTTGACCAGTGTACAATACAATCACTTATCCAACAATCAGTCCTATACTCAAATTATACTCAGTCAGGGCTGCTCGACTGCCACTCCCCCCTTTAATCCTTTCTTCCCTTCTCATCCTTCTTAAACTTCCCCCACCACCTACATGGAAGGAATGATTGATGTATTATGTGTGTGTTTGTGTATAAAATAAAAAAAAACTTCAAAAGAAAAAAGAAAAAAATATCTATTTTTTGTGGTCTGATGAAGACAACTGCGTATCGAAACAAGTTGCCTTGTTCACAATGACAGCAAGGAAGATACGAAACTACCGTACATCCTCACAAACAGTATTAGAGGGGATGTATGGAGTCAATCAGAACAGAGCTGGAAGGGAACTTGGAGGTCTTCTAGTCCAACCCCCCCTGGCTTAAGCAGGAGACTCGATAACCATTTTAGACAAATGGCTGTCCAATCTTTTCTTGAAAGCCTCCAGTGATGAAGCACCTACAACTTCTGAAGGCAACTAGTTCCACTGATTAATTGTTCTCACTGTTAGGAAATTTCTCCTTAGTTCTAGGTTGCTTCTCCTTCTTCTTCTTCTTCTTCTTTTTTTTGTAAAACTTTTTATTTTTTATTTTTTAACACGCACACAAACATACAATACACTTTTTCGGAACAGAATATTGGCTGAAGGGTTAACATTTTGTTCATCATCGTGTACATATTTTGGAATGAGGGCAACGCTCTTATCTCGGATGGCAAACCTCATTGAAGCCGCGTTCCCAGCATATACAAGGATACAGGATGAAACAAATTGTAACCCTGAAATGTTGTTGCTCTTTCACCTCTTTTGCACACATGCGCATACACGCATATTCACGCGAAAGCCAATGGTGTAATTACTAACCAATTATTGTGCCTTGGAGATTCATTAGCCAATAATGAAGTAACACGTATGTTAGCGAAGCTGAGCTAGGTATGAAAAGCTATATAAACTTTGTGTAATATTCAATAAGCTGCTGTTGATTCTGGACGTTGTTTACTGTTGATTCTATGGATTCTTTATGCTGTGGATTCTTCAATAAACTTTGTTGCTGATTCTGGAAAAAGTCTGATTCATCATCTTCAGCCTTCGGGTCGTTTCAACAATTGGCCAGGTTCAAATTTAAACAACTTTTAGTTCTCTTCCAACACATTTTATATGCTTACATTAATATATCTTGCCTTTTCACTCTCGTTTTTATTTTCTTTCTTTTATTTTTGTTGTATATCTAATCATACCCTTCGCCCAGAATTCATTTATCAACTTCCCTATTTTTCCCTCCTCTCCTTACTCCCTTTTAAGTTAAACCCTTTATTTCCCAATTGATATTTGTAAGATTTTATATAAACTACTTATCAAACATTAGAGTCATTCATATATTGCTTTCTCTTCAATGGATTAGTTTCCATCCATCGCTTCTTCTCCTGTCTTCAGGTGCTTTACAGAATAGGTCGACCTTCTCCTTCTTTGTGGCAGCCCCTCAAATACTGGAATACTGCCTAACATGTCACCTCTAGTCCTTCTTCTCTCTGGACCAGTGACGGCTAACCTTTTCTGGACCGAATGCCCAAAGCACGCATGAGCATGCGAATCCCCCAAAATGCAATGCCTGTGTGGCCCTTCGCACATGCCCAACCCCCCCCCACATGCACGCATGCTCCCCTGTGCATGCGCAGCAGAGACCCAAAAACCAGCTGGTCGGCGGGAAGCGTGCGCACATGCGCAGCAGAGCTGAACTAGGGCGACGGCTCGCGTGCCATTAGAGAGGGCGCTGCGTGCCACCTCTGGCACGAGCGCCATAGCTGCGCCATCACGGCTCTAGACTAACCACCCCCAGTCCCTGCAACCCTTCTTCATGTGTTTTCGTCTCTGAATTCTGAGTTTTAGAATGCTGATGCCACAGCATTTGATGGCAAGATCTATCTGTGATTTGGTTCTCAGAAAATCCTGGAACACTCCAAATGTCATTTTGATGAGAAGAGCAGGCAGGTTTCAGGGAAGTCACTCCTCGAAAAGTGTTAAGAAGCCAAATTCTATTCGTCTCCCACCCTTCCTCTGTGCCTAGAGTAGCTGGCATAGAATTCCCAAATGGTTTTCCATATGTCCACATCCCAGGTGCCAAATTCTGTTCCGTGCATCCGATCATTCAGAGCTGTGCTGAAATAAAATAGTAAAAAAAAAAAAAGACCCAATCTATTTACTAACCTGTGTTCTTATCTTGGGGATCAGTGAGTACTAGGAGGCAGCATTCACTGTCATCTCTGTACAGAGGAAGGAAGTTCATTGACGAAGCCTCCACTTTAATCTGCAATCAAAGAGAATATTTACGTTCGTGTTCTCGAAGTTGTACCAGTTACCAAAACAAAAACAAGAATTAAAACACAGGAAGCTTTTAATGAAAGTCTAGTTGAATGGAAAGAAAGACTAGGGGGTGACATGATAGCAGTGTTCCAATATTCAAAGAGGAAGGGGTCGATCTATCTTCCAAAACACCAGAAGGCAGAAAAGATGCAATGGATAGAAACTAATCAAGGAGAGAAGCAAACTAAGGAGGAATTTCCTAACAGTTAGAACAATTGATCAGTAGAACGACTTGCCTCCAGAGTTTGTGAATGCTCCAACACTGCAAGTTTTTAAGAAGATGTTGGATAACCATTTGTCTGAAATGGTGTAGGATTTCCTGCCTAAGCAGGGGGTTGGACTAGAAGACCTCCAAGGTCCCTTCCAACTCTGTTATTCTATTCTGAACAGCAGTGCCATTTAAATTGGGTCTTTTCTATCGACCACATTTTAAAGTAGACATTAATACTGGCTTTTTCTTTTCTTTTTTTCTTGCTTCTTTTGCTTCTTTTCGGCCACCCTATGAACCACTCAATTTGGAATTCGATTTTGCAAAGGGCATTAATTTTCCAAATATGGGAAAAGGTATATTGTTATTACATCAATTCAGGATTTTAGAAAAGTATGGTTTTGTTGGTTTGGAACTCTCTAGAGCAGGGGTCTCCAACCTTGGCAACTTTAGGACTTGTGGACTTCAACTCCCAGAGTTCCTTAGTCAGCAAAAGCTTTGCTGGCTGAGGAACTCTGGGAGTTGGTCCACAAGTCTTAAAGTTGCCAAGGTTGGAGACCCCTGCTCTAGAGCTGCTAAAGGAATGGGTAGAATGTCCCTTTTCTAAATGAATTACAGTTTCCATTATTTGTATGTTACGGGAATCAATGTGTCGAGAGGGAGGGAGAGAGGCAAGAAGACAGGACAGACCAGGACAGGACAGGACAGGACAGGACAGGACAGGACAGGACAGGACAGGACAGGAAAGGAAAGGAAAGGAAAGGAAAGGAAAGGAAAGGAAAGATTGCTGGATTAAGAGAACCAAAGTCCACAAGCCACTTTTTTCATTTAGCGCGGGTGAGAGTGTTGGGGTCAGTTTCTATCTATCAGTATATCTCTATCTCTTTCTCTATTTCTCTATCATCAATGTATCTATCATCTATCTATTATTCTCTCTCTCTCTCTCTCCATCTCTCCATCTCTTAGATATAGCCAAGTCACCTGAGGGTGGGTGCCTACAAAAGTTACTCTGGATAACTAAGTTAATAAAAAAATTAGATTAAGCAACCGTGCTTTTACTCAACCTGAACAATGACACATCTTGAAAATGTTTATTTGTGGGTTTCACTTCTTGTAAACAATGGATGGAAACGATAAAACAAGATTTCTGTGCTGAAATCACGTTGCAACCAAACAACGAAACAAACAAACAAACTCACAAAAGTAACAGGGCTTTTGAATGCAACATTTCTCAAAACCATCCAGGCACCCAATTTTCTCTGCCTTTTGAGATTCCAGCCTTTATATTTTCGTTCTAGTTTAATTCCAATTCATACAGACTTCAAGTACCTAGACCAGCGGTTCTCAACCTGTGGGTCACGACCCCGTTGGGGGTCGAATGACAATTTGCCAGGGGTCGCCTAAGACCATCGGAAATATGGGAAGAATACTTGCGAGTCGAAGAATCGCGCTCCAATGATTGACTCCACAAGCCAGCTGCAGGCTTTTCAAATCGCTAGCCGAATTCGACTTCAGGCGCGATGAATTAAAAAAGAGAGAAATCTTTGCTCTGATGTCTCCCTCTCAAGCCAGCTGCAATCACTCCCAATCGCTAGCCTAATCTGGCTTCAGGCGCGATAAACTTAATAGGGGAGGAGTCTCCGCTTTAATGCCTCCGTCCTCAAGGCAATCGCAAGCAGTTCAGATCGCTAGCCAATATGGCTTCAGGCGCAATAAATTCTATGAACGAAAATAATTTTACGGTTGGGGTCGCCACATCGTGGGGAATTGTTTTATAGGGGTCGCAGCACTATAAAGGTTGAGAACCACTGACCTAGACCAAGATGGAGGGGAAAAATAATACTTCATGCCAATGACTGATTTTTGACACTTCTGTTTGCTGATCAGTAAATGTGCCTAATCCAGATCAGTCCAAAGCCCGGTGCAGCCTTTGAAGCTGGAAAACAGTGGAGAATTTCTCTGTTTATCTCCAAATTCCACCCTGTGACTACAGATTGACTTACAGCCATTCATTTAGTGGCCGTGCAAAGTTACATCGGCAATGCAAAAACTAACTTACGACCGGTTCTCACACTTGTGACTATCACTGCAGCTCCACGGTTGGCAGAATGGACTGGCATGTATTTAGGATTGTTGCAGTGGACCAAAGTCACAAGATAGTCATTTGTGAACTTCCCAGATGGTGTTGCGGCCTGTCGTCTGCCGGCCCCTCCAGCAGCCGGAACAGAAGAAGAGGGAGCAGCATGGGAATCTGGGTCAGCATCGAGGCAACCTGAGAGCTCCGAGGGAGAAGAGAGCTGGCAAAGAGAGAGAGAGCCTGGGCCGTCCGTCAGCCCCCAGGTCTGGAGGTGGCTGATGAGGACGAGGAGGAACAGCTGGGTCCAGTGCCTGATGCGCAGATGCGCAGAGGAGAGGAGAGCAGTAGAAATCTATGGGCCGGTCCTTGGGAAGGAAGAGCCACCGCTGCTAGTGAAGCTCCACCCTAACTCTGGGGACCAAAGGCAGGGGGTGGAAATGAATAGATGTGGTAGACAGTTAGTTATCTTCTGGCTGGACAGACTTTTGCTGGGGCTGCCGGCACTCCTAATAAAGGAATCTTTTGAGTTCACTTCAGAGGATTTGTCATGTTGGGGAGCTGGGTCAGAACCAGGGGTGAAATCTAGTTACTTTCCTAACTGGTTTGGACGTGCATGCACCCTGCGCATGCGCTCACTTCACGCATGCACACACCCTCTGAGCATGCACAAAACCTTTCTGCGCATGCGCAGATGGTACAAAACACATTACTTCCTGGTTAAAACCAGGAAGTAATGACAGCTGGGCAGGTGGGCGAAGCCTCGCACCGCGATTGCTACCAGTTCTCCAAACCACCAGCCAAGATCAGTACCGGATCGCGCGATCCGGTTCGAACCGGGAGCATTTCATCCCTGGTCAGAACAGCCAGCTTCCTAGCAAGCAAGTCAATGGGGGAAGCCAGATTTGCTTAACCACTACAAGATCCACTTAACCAGTGTAGAGTTGCGCTTAACAACCGTGGCAAAGAAGGTCGTAACATCAGCGTAACTTGTTGGACAACTACTTTTGCTTAACAACACAAATAATGGTCCCAAAACTGTGGTTGAACGTCGAGGACTACCTCCACTGTTGTAAAGTTTGCAGTGACACTCAGCATGCTAAGCTCTGGGCTCTCCTCAACTTTGCATGGAAGTTCAACAGGTAGAGCCACCCTTTTCCCGGTCTTATTTGGTTTCCAAACCTTGTTTCCTGTTTTTGATTTAGCCCCAGGAAGCAACTGTGCATCTTGGGCACCAGGGGGCAATCAAAGTGTATTTTATGCAAAGCTGACTCTTCTCTCACTTATGCAAAAACCCAGGACCCAGGTCTTCGACATGGTTTTTGCATAGCTACAGAAGGGTTTTGAGTGGAAACTCAAATTGCTTAAAGCCCCGATTTCTACTAGCTGTTCTGTTGCTCCTGTTGCATCCAGTTTTGGTCACCACACTATAAAAAAGACGTTGAGACCAGGGGTGAAAATCCAGCAGGTTCTGACAGCTTCTGGAGAACCGGTAACAGAAATTTTGAGAAGTTCAGAGAACTGGCAAATACCACCTGTGGTTGGTCCCCGAGTGGGGTGGGAATGGAGATTTTGCAATATCCTTCCCCCAGGAGTGGGGAGGGAATGGGGATTTTGCAGTGTCCTTCCCCTGCCATGCCCACCAAGCCACACTATGCCCACCAAGCCACGCCCACAGAACCAATAGTAAAAAAATTTGGATTTCACCACTGGTTGAAACTCTAGAAAAAGTGCAGAGAAGAGCAACCAGGGTGATGAGGGGACTGGAGGCTAAAACATACAATGAACGGTTGCAGGAACTGGGCATGGCTAGTCTAGTGAAGAGGAGGACTACAGGCAACATGATAGCAATCTTCCAATAGTTGAGGGGCTGCCACAAAGAAGAGGGGGACAACCTATTCTCCAAAGCACCTGAAGGCCAGATAAGAAGCAATGGATGGAAACTGACCAAGGAGAGATTCAACCTGGAAATAAGGAGGAATTTTCTGACAGTGAGACCAGCAATCAACCCAGGAGTTGCCTTCAGAAGTTGTGGGAGCTTCATCACTGGAAGCTTTCAAGAAGACATTGGACTGCCATCTGTCAGAAATGGTGTAGGAGCTCCTCCTTGGGCTGGGGGTTGGACTAGATGACCTACAAGGTCCCTTCGAAGTCTGTTGATCTGTATTTGCTCAAAGCCCCCAATTTCTACTTGCTGCTCTTCTATTCCTGTTCAACAGCATCTGGGCTCTTTGAAGCCTTTGCTTGCTTGGCACAAGAGGGAAACGGGCAAAGCAGAAATGCGCCCTCCCTGCCCCCCAAAAGAAAGAGACCAAAAAGATGAAGAATCGAGAGGGACATAGACACAACCCCCCCTCCCTCTCTCTCTCTCCAGCTGGGATCAGCTTGCAGGGCAAGCAAGAAGCAACTGCCAGCTTGTTTTAATCCTTTCTCCATCAAGCCTGTGGGTTCACATTTTCCATGACAACATGATACGTCCTAAAATACTCGATTTGCTGGAATCGCTGAACTAAAACCAAAAAAAAAAAGAAAAACTCTGGCGTACGGAAAGGAAATCAACTGAATCCAACCAGTCAAAGAACACGCAGTAAGAACTTTCTATTTACAATGCAAATTCTTCTCCCCGGATCAGCCAAACCAGTCCAAACCAAAGAAGGACTTCGATCCCATCGTTGGGCTTTCTGTGCATTCTGGGTAACATCCTGGCTCAAGTTTTTTTCACAAATGGTTATGTTTTTCCACTTGACAAATCCACATGCTTTGGAAAACATCTCGTAGAACAATAACGGAGTTGGAAGGGACCTTGGAGGTCTTCTAGTCCATCCCACTACTGGAGCAGGACACCCTATACCAGGGGTGTCAAACTTGATTTCATTGAGGGCCACAGCAGGGTTGCGTTTGACCTCGGGGAGCCTGGGTGGGTCGTAAGCTCGGGGGTGCCTGTGGAAGCCCAACCGCTCTGCCAGCGAAAACGGGCTCCCAAGCTCCATTTTTGGCTACGACGGTCTCCAGCAACCCTGCCAGCAAAAATGGAGCTCGGGAGGGTCACAGGTGCCCCCTGCATATACCCCGCACGTGCACAGCAGAGACCCAAAGACCAGCTGGCCGGCGGGAGGGGCATGCACATGTACAGCAGAGCTGAGCTGAGCTGAGCTGGGGCGAGGGCTCACATGCCATCAGAGAGGGTGCTGCATGCCATCTCTGGCACGCGTGCCATAGGTTTGCTCTCGCAGTTTTATGATCTGTTCCACTCAGGGTGACTCGAGATAAGATGTAGAGTGGGAGGATCCCAAAAGTCAACGGTTGACCCTCGGGACAGTCTCAGCTCATTCTATCTCGCACAGTTCCTGTGGTGCAGGAACACCGCCAAGAGGGAACAGTACGGATGCTTTGATCTATCAAGAATGAAGTACACTTACGTTCTTGTGGCCTGGAACAGCGAGATCTTCAGCAGCAGCTAAGGCTTCCTCCATAAGTTTCGCCCGGTTGTTGCAAAGCCCCGTTTCCAAATTGTCCAGGTTTTCATCTTTAACGTCCACCAGAAAAAGACTATCTGGGAGAAGGAAGAATATTAAGGGTCAACCTTGAGACAGTTTGCTAAAATTCTGGGCACTCCCCCCACAAAAGGACCAACAACGTTAGCAAAAAAAATGCCAAGATGACCAAAACCCCACATTTTTTTTCCCACCGTGATTTGTAACCTAGCACACTGTTCAAACCTAGTGCATCTTATGCAGGGGTGAAATGCTCCCAGTTCGGATCGGATCATGTGATCCGGTAGCGATGGTGGCAGGTGCTTCTGAGAACTGGTAGCAAAAATCCCTCCCCCCCCCCACCATGCCCAGCTGAGCTGTGTGATCATCAGAGGGTTTTTTTTTTAACTTTTAAAAACATTTTTTCTTTGGCTGAAAAAATGCTTTTAAAAGTAAAAAGAAAAAGCCTCTGATGATCGTGCGGCTCAGTTGGGATCGTCAGAACCCTTTAAAAGCATTTTTTCTTCAGCTGAAGAGGTTGTAAAAAAAAAAAAGCTTTTAAAAGGCTCCTCCGCCGATCCCAGCTGAGTTGCCTGATCATCACAGGCTTTTAAAAAGCATTTTTTTTACAACCTGTTCGGCCGAAGAGGTTGTAGAAAAAATGCTTTTAAAAGTAAAAAAAAAAAAGTTGGCCATGCCCACCCAGTCACATTACACCCCCCCCCACCAAGCCACGCCCACAGAACCGGTAGTAACAAATTTTACGTTTCACCACTGATCTTATGGCTGGCTGCATTGCGTAAATCCGAAAAAGGAGGTAATTCAGTAATTGAGTGATATGTGCTACATGCCTACAAAATAGGACAAAAGTACAGATCATAGAATCATAAGTCTGGTATGATTGATTATCTGGAGGTCTTCTAATCCAGCCTCCTCCTCAAGGCAGGAGACCCTATACCAGCGGTGGAGACCCCCAGACTTATTGTCATGGGGGACTTTAACTTGCCATCGACCGGCCTGTCATCTTCAGTTGCTCGGGAGTTCATGGCTTCCATGACGGCCTTGGACCTGACTCAAGTAGTTGATGGCCCTACTCACAGTGGGAGTGGCACTCTGGATTTGATTTTCATCTCTGGACAGTGGTTGAAGGATCTGGACTTGAGGGATTTAGTCATTGAGCCTTTGTCATGGTCAGATCACTTCCTCCTTCGCCTAGACTTTCTGACCGCCACTCAACACCGCAGGGAGACGGAATCAATTCGTTGGTTCCGTCCCAGGCGCCTGATGGACCCAGAGAGGTTCCAGACGGAGCTTGGGCCGTTTCCTGAGGGTCTGGCTCACGGCACGACCGAGGAACTTGTCGTGGCTTGGGAACGAGCCGCAGCGGGGGCCTTGGATCGTGTCGTGCCTTTGCGGCCTCTGACCCGGCGTAGGTCTCAACCAGCTCCCTGGTATTCAGAGGAGCTGAGGGAGATGAAACGCCAGAGAAGACGCCTAGAGAGTTCTTGGAGGTCCAGTCGTTCGGAGGCTGATCGGACACTAGTTAGGTCCTATACTAGGACTTGCCTAGTGGCAATGGGGGAAGCGAGACGTTGCTACGTCTCCTCCCTCATTGCGTCGGCAGATAACCGCCCGGCCGCCCTGTTTCGGGTAACTCGCTCCCTCCTTCAACAGGGGAGCGGGATGACCCATTGCAGGGACGTGCTGAGGAGTTTAGTGGTTATCTATACGACAAAATCGCTCAGCTTCGGGACAGTCTGGACCAAAATTGGGTAGATCCGGTGGGATGTCTGAGAGCCGCCTTGTTGAGATTGTTTGGGATGAGTTTGACCCTGTGGCTCCGAGGACATGGACAGGTTGCTGGGTAGGCTGAATGCCACCACATGTTTACTGGACCCGTGTCCTCCTGGTTGGTGCTGGCCGCACAGGATGTGACACGAGGCTGGCTCCAGGGCTTACAAATGCTTCTTTGTTGGAGGGGTCTTCCGCCGCCTTGAAAGAGGCGGTGGTGAGGCCTCCTCAAGAAGCCTTCCTGGACCCAGCTGTGTTAGGTAATTATCGTCCGGTCTCCAACCCGCCCGCGGCGAAGGTTGTAGAGAGTGTGGTGGCATGTCAGCTGCCCGGTACCTGGAGGAAACCGTCTATCTAGACCTGCTCCAGTCCGGCTTCCGGCCCGGTTACAGCACTGAGACGGCTTTGGTCACATTGGTTGATGATCTCTGGAGGGCCAGGAATAGGGGTTATTCCTCTGCCTTGGTCCTATTAGATCTCTCAGCGGCTTTTGATACCATTGACCATGGTATCTTGCTGCACCGGTTGGAGGGATTGGGAGTGGGAGGCACCGTTTATCGGTGGTTCTCCTCCTATCTCTCCGATCGGTCGCAAACGGTGTTGACGGGGGGGCAGAGGTCGGCCCCGAGACGCCTCACTTGTGGGGTGCCTCAGGGGTCGATTCTCTCGCCCCTCTTGTTCAACATCTATATGAAGCCGCTGGGTGAGATCATCAGTGGTTTCGGTGTGAGGTACCAACTGTACGCTGACAACACTCAGCTGTACTTTTCCACACCGGACCACCCCAATGAAGCTATCGGGGTGTTGTCCCAGTGTCTGGAGGCCGTACGGGTCTGGATGGGGAGAAACAGGCTCAAGCTCAATCCCTCCAAGACGGAGTGGCTGTGGATGCCGGCATCCCAGTACAGTCAGCTGCAGCCGCGGCTGACTGTTGGGGGCGAGTCATTGGCCCCAATGGAGAGTGTGTGCAATCTGGGCGTTCTCCTGGATGGACGGCTGTCTTTTGAAGACCATTTGACGGCCGTCTCCAGGACAGCCTTCCACCAGGTTCGCCTGGTGCGCCAGTTGCGCCCCTTTCTAGACCGGGATGCCTTGTGCACGGTCACTCATGCTCTCGTGACATTTCGCCTGGACTACTGCAATGCTCTCTACATGGGGCTCCCCTTGAGGAGCACCCGGAGATTCCAGGTAGTTCAGAATGCAGCTGTGCGGGTGATAGAGGGAGCCCCTCGTGGCTCCCATGTAACACCTCTCCTGCGCAGACTGCACTGGCTGCCTGTGGTTTTCCGGGTGCGCTTCAAGGTTTTGGTAATGATCTTCAAAGCGCTCCATGGCATAGGGCCGGGTTACTTACGGGACCGTCTGCTGCCACCGAATGCCTCCCACCGACCCGTGCACTCTCACAGAGAGGGACTCCTCAGGGTGCCGTCGGCTAGGCAGTGCCGACTGGCGACACCCAGGGGAAGGGCCTTTTCTGTGGGGGGTCCCACCCTCTGGAACGAGCTTCCCCCAGGACTTCGTCAACTTCCTGACCTTCGGACCTTCCGCCGCGAGCTTAAGACACATCTATTCATTTGCGCAGGACTGGACTAGGGTTTTAAATTTTTAAATGATTAAATTTTAGCTTGGGTTTTAAATTGGGTTTTATTATTTATATCTTATTTTAAATATTTGGCCTTTATAATAAGTTTTTTAGTTGAATGTTTTTATTCTGTACATTTGTGTGTTTTTATATGGCTGTACACCGCCCTGAGTCCTTAGGGAGATAGGGCGGTATAGAAATACGAATAAATAAATAAATAAATAAATAAATAAATAAATAAATAAATAAATAAATAAATAAATAAATAAATAAACCTTTATAGTGCTGCGACCCCTTTAATACAATTCCCCACGATGTGGCGACCCCAACCGTAAAATTATTTTCGTTTTGAATTTATCGTGCCTGAAGCCTTATTGGCTAGCGATTTGAACTGCTTGCGATTGGCTTGAGGACGGAGGCATTAAAGCGGAGACTCCTCCCCTATTAAGTTTATCATGCCTGAAGCCAGATTAGGCTAGTGATTGGGAGTGATTGCAGCTGGCTTGAGAGGGAGACATCAGAGCAAAGATTTTTTTTTTAATTGATCACGCCTGAAGCCGAATTCGGCTAGCAATTTGAAGAGCCTGCAGCTGGCTTGTGGAGTCAACCATTGGAGCGCGATTCTTCAACTCGCAAGTATACTTCCCATATTTCCGATGCTCTTAGGCGACCCCTGGCAAATCGTCATTCAACCCCCAAGGGTCGACCCACAGGTTGAGAACTGCTGCCGTATACCATCAGAAGAAATGGCTGTCCAGTCTCTTCTTGAATGCCTCTAGGGACAGAGCACCCACAACTTCTGAAGGCAAGCCTTTACTGATTGATTGTTCTGTCAGGAAATTTCTCCTTTGTTCTAGGTTGGACCTTTCCTGGACAAATGACAAATCTCTGTTTACAAGCTTATCTCCAACTTATAAACTGGGAGTTTACAGCCTCCTTGATGTTGGGCTGAAACAGGGCTCGGCTGCTTGGGGTTTGCAGGGGTTTGGGAGAACCTCTAGCTAAGATTCTGTGCAGGTCAGAGAACCCCCAAATCCCACTCCTGGCTGGCCCCCCAGGAGTCCCCCACACATTTTGGATGCAAGTAAGTGCAAGGCGTGCACGGAGGCTTGGAGAGGGTGAAAAACAAGCTACCAGAAGTTCGGGAAGTCTGGAAATGGGCCCGTTTCCAGCCTCCAGTGGGTCTCCGGAGCCTGGGGAGGCTGTTTCCGCCCTCCTGGAGGCTCAAGGAAAGCCTCCGGAGCCCGGGGAGGGCGAAAACACCCCCCTGCTGTGGTGCAGGAGGCTGACTAGGCGGCGCCCACCGTGGCCACGCCCACCCAGCAATCAGGCAGAGAACCCCTTGCTAAAATTTTTGAAGCCCACCCCTGGGCTAAAACCCTGACCACCAACGATGTGGGTGGGCTTTGATATTAGAAATACACAGGGAGACCACAACCTATCAAACCCTTTAGGCTAGCTATGAGATAAGACCAGGGGTCTCCAACCTTGGCAACATTTAAGACTTGTGGACTTCAACGAGGAACTCTGGGAGTTGAAGTCCACAAGTCTTAAAGTTGCCAAGGTTGGAGACCCCCCGAGATAGACCATCAGTGGAATTTTATTTTTATTTTTTGAAAACCCAAAGGACTGCCTTCCAGTAAAATGTAACTGATGATCTATTAAAAATAAAAAAAAAAGATGTTGAGATTTTGGAACAAGTTCAGAGAAGAGCAACTGAGATGATCAAAGGCCTGGAGACTAAACCACAGGAAGAACGGCTGCAGGTTTTGGGTCTGGCTGGTCTAAAGAAAAGAAGAATTGGGGGTGACATGATAGCAGTCTTCCATTATTTGAGGGGCTGCCACAAAGAAGAGAGGGGGTCAACTTATTTTCCAAAGCACCAGAGGGCAGAACAAGAAGCAATGGATGGAAACTAACCAAGGAGAGAAGCAACCTGGAGTTAAGGAGAAACTTCCTAACAGCGAGGACAATTAACCAGTGGAACAGATTGCCACCAGAATCTGTTTGTGGGTGCTTCATCACTGGAGGTTTTTAAGAAGAGACCGGATAGTTACTTGTCTGAAATGGTATAGAGTCTCCTGCTTGAGCAGGGGGCTGGACTAGAAGACCTCCAAAGTCCCTTCCAGCTCTGTTCTATTCTAAAGCACAACCTACAAAAACTTAAAATCTGAGATGCGGGGTTTTTTTTTCCCTCTCTATACTCAATGCTTGGCCCGATCAGGGAGACCATAATTGCCCCTTCAGTATCGACTGCAGAGACAAACAAGGGCCTCTGGTGGCTCAGCAGACTAAGTCGGTCTGTTATTAACACAGCTGCTTGCAATTACTGCAGGTTCAAGCCCCACCAGGCCCAAGGTTGACTCAGCCTTCCATCCTTTATAAGGTAGGTAAAATGAGGACCCAGATTGTTGGGGGCAATAAAAGTTGACTTTGTATATAATATACAAATGGACGAAGACTATTGCTTGACATAGTGTAAGCCGCCCTGAGTCTTCGGAGAAGGGCGGGGTATAAATGCAAATTTTAAAAAATGGGATTTGAAAGTGAAAGCAAAAAGACAGAAACCGATTTTGAATCACTGGCAGTGGCTGAGACATCAAATCAATTGGAAGTCTAAAAAAAAGTTAGCAAACGTTATCTACCTCCTTTGAAACGCTCCAGGAAAATCACAAGAGTAATAAATAGTTCAAGCTAGGTTGTGGTTGTTGTTTTTGTTCTTTTCATTCTTTTTCATTCTGCTTCTTTTTTTTTCATTCCTTGTTCTTCCTCCTCTATCTCTTTTCATTCTTTTAAATTCTTCATTGCTCTTCTCGTTCATTCTTCCTCCTCTTCTTCCTCCCTTTCTCCTCTTCTTCCAGTCAGTGTTCCTAGCAACTACCTGGACAGGTCCCTGAAATAATTGGCAAGATTTCAGAAGTGGTTTGCCATCACTTCCTTCCTAGCACTGAGAGAAAGGGACTAGCCCAGGATCACCCAGCTGGGTTCACACCTAAGCCAGGAGTAGAACAAGGGTGAAATGCTACCGGTTCGGGCCGGTTCGGACAAGTAATGATTGCTACCATTCGCCAGAACCGGTAGTAAAAAAAATACATTAAAAAGTACGACAATCAGCTGTGGAACTTTTTTTTTTTACTTTTTTTTAGCATTTTTTTACTACTTATTTGCCTAATCTCACAGCCCAGTTGCAATGTATGGCTGTGAAAGTTGGACCATAAGAAAGGCTGAGCGCCAAAGAATTGAGGCCTTTGAACTCTGGTGCTGGAGAAGACTCCTGCGAGTCCCTTGGACTGCAAGGCGATCCAACCGGTCAGTCCTAGAGGAGATCAACCCTGACTGCTCTTTAGAAGGCCAGATCCCGAAAATGAAACTGAAATCCTCTGGCCACCTAATGAGAAGGAAGGACTCCCTGGAGAAGAGCCGAATGCTGGCAACAATGGAGGGCAAAAGAAGAAGGGGATGGCAGAGAACGAGTTGGCTGGATGGAGTCACTGAAACAGTAGGCGTGCGCTTGTGAGTCAGTTGTGCAGCTTTTTTGTTATTTTTGTGTAAAGTGTGATAGTTGGTTTTTGAGCTCTTTGTGACTCTGTGAGGTTCCTGCTTGTTGCAGGGGCCATTTTGTGTGAAGCCAAGCTGCTTTTGCATTGTGTGTGAGTCATTTGTGCAGCTTTTGTGTTATTTTTGTGTAAAGTGTGATAGTTGGTTTTTGAGCTGAGACTCCGTGAGGTTCCTGCTTGTTGCAGGGGCCATTCTGTGTGAAGTCCAGCTGCTTTTGCATTGTGTCTGTGTGTCAGCTGTGGAGCGATGCCCACCCGGTCACATGACCAAGTCACACCCACCCAGTCACATGATCACAAAGCCACGCCCACCAAGCCACACCCACAGAATCGGTAAGGCAAATTTTTGAATTTCACCACTGAACTAGAACATTCCAGTTTCTAGGCTGGTGCTTCAACCTGTTCTGTCCTCCTCGCCTCAGTCCGAGCGATGACTTAATTAGCTGGCAACTATCAGCTCTGGCAGCAAACTAGCGAGCGTCTGCCAAGTGTCTCTGTTATCTCTCTTGATGCCGATGAGTCAACCAAGAACAGACAGTACTTCAGCTCTAGTTAAGCAGTTGATTTGCTTGCCACGAAGTGGTATAGCAGCCCTTGCTGCCTTTTATATCCTGTGGGGTGTGGCTCCATGACTCAGCACTTCCTAGGCCTGCCCCACCCCTGCTTCTGTTGTTCCCACCTCTCCTGCCTACAAAACCTAGGGTCCAGCCAGGCCTGATTGCCATCAGCCAGGTCTGGAGGCATGGCCTGGGGGGAGAAAGAGTCAGGGGACGGAGGCCTCATTATCTCCTCCACCTGGCCTGCCTCTGGCTCCTGGAGCTGAGCCAGGGAAGCCGGTGCTCCAGAGGTAAGTCCTGATGACCCTTCCCCCTCACTTTCCAAGTCACTTTCTGTCAGGGGGCCCGGCTCGGTGGGCACAGACACAACACAATCACTACACCAAACTGTCTCTCAGATCTCTTCTTAAGCTTTCACATAAACAAAGCATGAAAAGTGCGTAGTGCTTGAAGCGACTAAATAAATCTAAAAGCCACTGCCTTCCAATGCAGCCCACATATTGCAAAACTTCTCATTGATTTTTCAAAGTCACCAATTTTTCAGCCAAGGCAAAAACCCTGCTAGCCTCCACAGGGTTGACTCACCCCTGGAAATGCAAGATTGTCAGCTTGGAAGGTGATGCCCCAATGGGGGAAGGGATGTCCATTAAAAAGCAGAAAGTCCATTAAATTCAAATGGGATTTTGTATGCTCTAATGTTATTATAATAGGCATTCCGCCAATGGGATTTTATGCATGCTTATTTTGCATATAGCTCATGCATGTGTAAAAGCGGGAATGAGATTTTACACATGCACATTTTATCTATTCTATCCAAGCAGAGAACGGCAAATGGGATTTTGCAGACGTGTGAAAGGATATTGTGTATGTTCAGATTTGCATTCAAAATCCACAAGATGAGCTCCATTGAATTGGAGGTTTATTGTACCTCCTTTATTTAACCTTTCAATTTTCTCCATCAGCTCCGCAATTTCTACACAGGTACTGATCAGATCTGGATGTAGAACACAGAATAACCGAGTTGGAAGAGACCTTGGAGGTCATCTAGTCCAACTCCCTGTTCAAGCAGGAGACCCTATACCAGGCGTGAAATCTACTTACCTTCCCAACCAGTTCACGTGCGCCCGCGGACCTTCTGTGCACGCGGGAATTCTTCTGCACATCCGCAGAGGGTAAAAAATAGGTTACTTCCTGTTTAAAACCAGGAAGTAATGACGATCGGGCGGAGCTTCACGCCGCCATCGCTACCAGTTCTCCGAACCACCAGCCGCCAACGCTCCCGGTTCCGCCGAACCTGTTTGAACCAGTAGCATTTCACCCCTGCCCTATATAGTTCAGACATGTAGCTGTCCAGTCTCTTCTTCAAAGCCTCCAGTAATGGAGCAACCACAATTTCTGAAGCCAACTTCTGTTCCACTGATAAATTGTCGTCACTGTTAGGAATTTTCTCCGTAGTTCTAGGTTGCTTCTCTCCTTGATTAGTTTCCATCCATCGTTTCTTCTCTTGCCATTTGGTCCTTTGGAAAATAGCTTGAGCCTTAAAATTTGATATAGTTTGTCTACAAGAAGTACATATCAAAAAGCAACATGAACAATTACTGGTACAGCCAAAGCTGGGGAAAATATTTACTTCATTGCCACAAGAGGAGTAGTTTTATACGTAAGAGATACAATTTCAGCGAAGCAAATATACACAGATGAAGATGGCAGAATTTTGATGGTGGAAATAATAGATAATAACACGAAAATACTTTTAACAGCAATATATGCTCCAAATGACAGCCAAGAAGGAAACTACATTTTATAGAAAACTACACATGAAAAAAATATATGAAGGGATGCGGTGGCTTAGTGAGTAAGATGCTGAACATGTCGATCGAAAGGTCGGCAGTTCAGTGGTTCGAATCCCTAGTGCTGCCATGTAACGGGGTGAGCTCCCATTACTTGTCCCAGCTTCTGCCAACCTAGCAGTTTGAAAGCACGTAAAAAATGCAAGTAGAAAAAATAGGGACCACCTTTGGTGGGAAGGTAACAGCATTCCGTGCGCCTTTGGCGTTGAGTCATGCCGGCCCCATGATCACGGAGATGTCTTCGGACAGCGTGGGCTCTTCGGCTTTGAAACGGAGATGAGCACCA
This sequence comes from Ahaetulla prasina, assembly GCF_028640845.1. Lineage (NCBI taxonomy): Eukaryota > Metazoa > Chordata > Lepidosauria > Squamata > Colubridae > Ahaetulla > Ahaetulla prasina. The sequence continues at coordinate 5,175,257 of NC_080551.1, read as the reverse complement.
CCCCCTAGAGTCGGGAATGACTAGCACATATGTGCGAAGGGAACCTTTACCTTTATCTTTTACACATGAAAATAATTGATCTGGACTATGATAATATCTATATGATGGGTGACTTTAACGGTATAGTGGATGAGAAACTGGACTATAGGAAAATAGCTTGAGCCCCTCCTCTTTGTAGGAGCCCCTCAAAGATTGGAACACAGCTATCACGTTTCCCCTAATCCTTCTTTTCATCCCCAATTCCTGCAACCATCCTT